>NW_004524623.1:11006070-11007797 GCF_000260255.1 Octodon degus
CTTTTTCTAGTAAAGTACAGCACTTATTTCATGAGAAAAGTAATTACCACAGTGACATTAAGGAGTCGTTTTAATATTATTTCAAATCTTTCTTAAGCCTTTTCTAGGGGTGTTATACTTGTAGCACTTCATCCTCTCAAGCACTGAAAATGGAACTTACTTCAGATGGCATGTAATGTACATTTTATTTTAGATTGTCCTTGAGAGTTTTGCCCTATACATATGCAAAGAAATAGTTGTAGAGGTGTTAATGGCCTTTGTTCAACTTAACACTTAGACCAGATTTCAATTAACTTCTCTATTTGCTTGTTGAGATAAAAATATTAAATAAAATACATCTGCCTATATTTGCATATGAGATATTTGTAAATTGTTCAGTAGTAAAAATCAGTCTTCTTAAAAGCTTAGCAGTTCTTAATTCCACTTGAGAATATATTCAGATGCTGAAAGAGTAAAACTAAATGAAAAGATGGCTATTCCTCAAGAGAAATCCGGTTGTGGAATTTATTTTATGAACCCACTGGATACATTTCTACAGGAATCAGTCTTGCCTAGTCCTGTCTGTCCACATTTCACTTCACATCACTGTTGCACATGTCACTCAGCCTAACCATACAGAGGGTTCAGAGTGGATACTGCTGGCCATACTCTGCTGACGCTTTTCCTGTGGCCTGGGTTGGCCTTGGTTAATGGTGCCAAATGTGTGTTTGACCTGAAATATTGATACTGAAGTCAACATTAAGGTGAGAGTATAAGGGCCAGCGAGATAGCTCAGTGGACTAAGCACCTGCTTAAGCAAGCTCAGGGATCCCGGGTAGACCCCGCCACCACATGCAACACCAGCCCCACCCACAAGCACACTGAGTCAGCCACCGAGACTGGGCATGGTGGCGCACACCTGTAATCCCAGCGCTGGGGAGGCTGAAAAAAAGAGGATGATGACAAGTCCAAGCAGCATAGTGAGACCCTGTACTAAATACATAAATTTAAAAAAAATGTAAAGTGGCACTACAGTGAGGGTATCACTAGCAAAATGGTTAAGGAATATAATCAGTTAACAAAACTGATCAGGTATTATTGCATAGAAAACTTCAAAATTTTCTGAACTTCTGCAGTTTACATAGGAAAGAAATTTGATAGCAGTTTCCTAAAGTTTCACAACACTCCTGATTTTCTTTTTTCTTTTTATTTTTTGGCATAACCGGGGATTGAGCTCAGGCCCTTGAGCTTGCCAGGGAAGTGCTTATTCCACTGAGCCATCTCCCTGGCTCTGCTTCCTGATTTTCTTGATTCTACTAAGTAATGCATGATAAGATTAAGATAAACTTTCCTTACTTGTTATAATTTCCCTTTAATGAATTTGAGGAAAGTTAGAAGACATGGGAGACAGGTAAAAAGGAAAAAAATCATAACTAAAATTGTACTTTGAAAGAAGATTTCAATTTCCAAGACTTCACTCAATGCAGGCCCACTACCAATGTTCCTTCGCCGGATATACCCCACTTCCTTCTCAGACCCATCATTCCAAGGCCATGAATTGCTTCAATTAAGAAAGTAAGGAGTAGGCACCTGGCCCTGATGTAAGGACTGTTCCTGGGTACAGTCCTTATAACCCCTGCCTACCAGACCCAACACTACAAGCCATGAACTGGGCCAGTTAGGAAGTAAAGAACAGTCTGAGTGAATCCAGAAAATCTTTGTCTCCTATTGAAGAAAAGAAAGAGAGA
>NW_004524623.1:11015597-11021720 GCF_000260255.1 Octodon degus
GTGGATGTACTTCTCAAAGAGTAGATGTGAGGGAAGCCAGTCACAAAAGGCCACACATCTTGTGACAATGTTTATATAAAATGCCCCAAACAGGCAATCCTTTACATGCAAAAGTCAAACAGTAGCAAGGCACTGTGGGAAGGTGTGGTGGATTGCCAGCCAGTCAGTGGTGAGCTTGTTACACTCAGAAGAATGGAGCCAGCTCCGTGCTGCTGAGGAAGGCTCGCCTGAGGATTGTTGCCAGCATCATAAAGGCAGAACCGGAGAAGCTGTTGAGTAGCTCTTAGGGAAGTTGTTTGTAGAAGCTGTTGGAGATCTGTTGATGCTGCTGGAGGATCTTGTTATGCTGGCATGAGCTTGTTTGTTCTCAACGGAGGAGAAGCTCAGGACATTATTGTCACTGAGAATGGCTATGGATCATTTGGGGGGAGCTCTGGTCCTCACACTGAGCACTGCTTGCAGCCTCTGGAGGGAAAGATGGTGCATGGCTGTCTCCTGGAAAAGCTTGTTACACTGGCTTTCCTGGTGGGGACTCACCTGTCCTCATGCTTGGAGGAGCTAGGACTTCACTGTTCCTGAGAATGGCTGTGGTGCTTTCCAAGGCAGCTCTGGTTCTTACCTGGAACATTGCTTTCTGGCTCTGGCACAGATCCCTCATCTTCCTGGCACAAACTTTCTAGGTTCCACCACTGACCTTTGGGCCTTCCCAGCACAAATCTGTGAAATTGGCCTGCATATGACATTGTTGTGGGTGCTAGGCCTCCAGCTGGCCTTGTGGGGGGCACTGTTATGGGCTATAGGTCTTCTCCTGGACTCATGCAGGATATTCCTGTGAGATCCAGGCCCTCAGATGAATTCTTTAGTCTTTGGTGTATGGACAGATTTTTTGCCCTCTCTTTGTATACAATGTTTGGGTGATTCATTATAAAATAATCTTATAAAATGTGTCCTGTGCTGTATCATTCTCTAGTAAAACCCCAAACCATGACAGAGGGAAATGAGATGTGAGAGGTAATAGCTATGGAATTTATTTTTGTATTAATGGAAATGTTCTGAAATTACAGTATGATGATTATTAAAGAACTTCGTAAATATAATAAAATGCATGGAATTTTCTACTTGATAAAAGAGTACATCATGGTAGGTTACATCTCAAAAAAAGTTTTAAAATCATAATACTAAGATATCCTTGCTTTTCTTTTTATCTATGAATAAGAAGTTTGATATTTTGGAGGCTGTATTACTTATGATACCACCACAAATGGGAACTGGAGCAGATACAAAAGTTCCCGAAAGGGTTGGGAGATAGCTGAGCAGTCTAAGCCCTGCCTAGGCAAGCACTAGGACAGGGGTTCAGTCCCCAGTACTGCATGCCATGCTGGCCCCGTTCCGGGTGTGCTCTGAGCCAGCCACCAAGACCAGGCCTGGTGGCACACGTCTGCAATCCCAGCACTGGGGAGGATGAAAACAGGAGGATCACTACGAGTCTGAGCTGCATAGTGAGACTCTGTTCCAAATACATTTTAAAAAAAAGAAAAATCCACCAAACTAAATACTAAAGAGATTTTAAAAAGTGTAAAATGATGTCTTGAAAATGCTATTTTTGTCATAATGCCTAGGAACAGCCATTGAGCCCCTTGTTATTCTTTGTTAATGATACCAGTATGTATTTTATACATATTGTACAATATTTGCATTGTAATTTTAACTAGTAAATATGTTAAGGATGTAATTTACAAAAATAAACTTTTGGTAACTTTAGTATTTTTAAGGCTACAAAGGGATCCTTAGGACAAAATATCTGTAAATGGCTAATGCAGGATAATAAATGTACTAAATAAATGAATGAGCAGACAATAGAAAAATGTTAACTTTCTATTTTACATAATCTGGCTTGAAGATGACTACATATTGTACTGTAGAAAAATTCTGATTTCATAAACTGTGATGCACAAATGTTGCCATAAAATTTTCTGATTATAGACACATGAAAATAAGAAAAAATAATTATTTTGAGCTTAGTTTTTCTTTTGTTATAACTTAGAAATGATCATAAAGGCACCTAGCAAAGAAATTGCCATTCTTTAGACATCTTTTTCTCTGTAAAATGACTGCAAGAAATAATTAATGGCAATGAAGTGCTTTGAAAATTAAGCCATCACGTAGTCATCTTTCATGATCAAAGGTAGCTCTGCTCATAAACACACCAAAGAAGATATTTCAAAGTCGGTAAATGCAGCTAAGAAGAAAGGTTTTCCTCCAAACCCTGAGCAAAAGATGAGTCTGAAAACATTCAAATGTGAAAATAAAAGACACTCATGAGTACACGTATAATTTGGGAATATAGGCCAGAAGAAAGGTGCTTGCTGTTGATTCCCGTCAGGTTCTTTTTCTAATATAGAATGCCAAGAAAACTTTTTATCAAATTTGATGAAATTTCAAATGATGGCTCAATTCTGCCACTTACACACTATCATTTAGCTCATTTGGCCATGTGCTATTGCGAGCATGAATATTGATGAAAATAAAATGAATTTTGTAAGTATGTCAGGAAAAGAAAAGAAGTAGAATAAATGTTATTTAATTTTTTCCGCAGCCAATTTTCTATTGCATGCATAGGAAAATCAAGACACAAAAGTTTAGCAGCTTTACCCAAGTGCTGTAACTGCTAACAGTAGGTGCCAACCCACTATGAGTAGATCAAGCCTGGTTTGAAATAACCTCAATTATTTCACTGCACCACATTAGTTGATCAGTTGGAAAGAGCTACACAGATGTGAGCTGTTCCAATTGTGAAAGTAAAATAAAATTAAAAGGCACTTTGATAAATTTGAGAATCATAAAATTATATGAATTATAAAGTCTCTTAATGGTTGTTTGCAGACTACACCCAGACCCAATTATCACATGCCTGTTTTAAATGAAAGAACAAATCAATTTCCAGTACTTCACAACTATTAGTAATCTTTATAACACTTTATTTTTCTTATTTTTTAAACAAAAATGAAGACTGTTAGTAAGAGGACTATAAGATTCACAAGGTATATTTACTTACACCGAATCAGCTGCATCCAAGGTCCTTTCCTTTTGTAATATTACGTACTTGAGGTCCGTCTCTGTCCTTGCTTTGCCCCAAGGCTCACTGCACATGCAAAGGAGTTGCAGTTTACTAATCAGTGAGGCAAAAACCTCACTAACAAAGACAAAATCCACTGAGATGGTTTGTTGGCTGTGTCAATTTAAGTAAGAGATGCTCGATTAAATTGGTTCAGCAGTTCCACAGACTAGAATGTGGAAGACACAGCCTAGGGCATATCCTCACCTGGATGGTGTTAAGAGGAAATGAGAAGGACGATGGATCTGCTTTCATGTCTTTGGAAGAGCTCTGGTCTTCACCTTCATCTTGGATTTCATTTCCTGGCTTCCTGCACAGACTCTTCAGCTTCCAGGGGAACCCATCGGTCTCTTGATAGACTCCCATAGCTCACTAGAGCAAACTCCAGACCTCCAAGTGGATCCGTCAGTCTCTGCATGCTTCCTCATTTCACTCTAAGTGGCCATGGTACGCCAACCTAGTAAATTCTTACATTTTTGTAATCCTAGTGCTTGGGAGGCTGAAAACAGAAGAATCACTGTGAGTCCAATCTGTGCAGTGAGACCCTGTAGCCCCTGTAGATCCTGTACTAAATGTTTATGTATCTTGTGTTATATCTTCTTCTGTACCGAACGCTGAGTGATACATGCACCAAGAGTTGTGAAGTTCTGTGTACCTAGCTCGGCTTAATGGGACTGAATGGGTTTGTGACTGAGTTACTAAGCAGGCCAGAAATGAACAGAGAGAGAAGACTCGTTTAATCTTGGGTGCATGTAGTTGAGTACAACAGGTGACTGAGATCAAATTAGGTATGCAGACTGAAGGGTCCAACAATGTCTTTCCTAGGTATTTCAAAGATTTAATAAGCAAAAACTTACACCAGTTAATACTTATATTATAGAAGGATGATTTCAAAATTGTCAAGTCCTTTTCATGATGAATATTTGGCAGTGTTATACCTACATCACCTCATGGCATGTTTCTGGAACTTCGTTATAGCTGTCATCTTGGACTTTAGCAAGTGCTTGAAACTATACTGTCCTTCCATTTAAGGTTTTTGACAACCATGGCTTCCAAATTTCCCCACAAAAAGCTATCAGAATGAACTGTTTACACATGTGGTTTCTCAGCTTGGTGCAAGCAACACATACACACAGTCTTTGTTAGGATAATCCAAAGATGATTTTCACCTCAATTTTTAGTAAAAGTGTACACTTACAAAAAGTAAGGTTACATTTCAGCATATTTGTCATTTTTGTCATGCAATTGATCTCTTTACCTTGTTAAATCTTGCATTGCCAAACATATGGTTTCTAAGTAGTACATAAATGTAAAATTATGGCATGCAGCATAATCCCATTTCTGGGACTACTTCATATTTCTGTTTTTGTGGTGTCTTTGTCATCCTACTTTTCTATAGATTTATCACATGTAAAATTGAATGTTATGCATAAATTAATTCTCAGTATATTTAAGAGGCAAATTACCATGTGCTCCACACTTCAATTTTCTCTTATTTTTTTTTTTTTTTAACCTGGGATTGAACTCAGACCTTTGCACTTGCCAGGAAAGCTCTTACTACTGAGCCATCTCCCTGGCCCAAAAATTTTTAATAGTTATTACTTATATTACATTCAAAATTTGTTTTTGTATTTTTGTACAATATTTATTTGATAAACTCATGGTTATCCTGGTTAGAATTCACCAGTCACATTGAGATTGTATACAAATTTAGTATGTAAATTTATTTATTTTACAAATTATAAACTACTACACTGAGATACATCCCAGACACAAAAATTTTGTTTTATTTTAAATCATAATTTTAACTTTGCTTATGTTTTATTTTTAAGTGTTAACAATACAAAGTTTCAGAATTTTTAAAAATAAGTTTAAATATATCATGTTCAAGTGTAAATAGAAATTTTTTTAATTTAAAATATGAAAACAGGTTATAATCATACACTCCCACTATCAAAAATTTGTGTTAACATTTTGATTTTTATTGTTCCAGTAATTTTTAATGAAAAATTTATTCTACAAATGAATTAGTAAGTATATGTGTGCTATTTTTGTGTGTGTGTATTTAAAACTATTCTCTAAAAATCCAGTCATATACAGTAGTCACTTACTCTTTTGTGGTTCAACTTTTGTGGACTCACTGCTTTGTGGGTTTTCAAAAAAAAATATTAATCTGCTTGCCTGGCAAGTGCAAGGTCCTGAGTTCAATCCCCACTACTGCAAAAAAAAATAATCTAAATTATTTGTTATGGATTTTTCACTATATTGCAGAAGTTTGCAGTACCATACAGTATACGGATGTTATTAAAATTACATAGGTTCATGGGTTTAGAAAATGGTTAAGAACATTAGAAGTGTCTTTAAAAGTGTGGGAAAGGTCCATACAAGTGTGGGAAAGGGTTATAAGAGTGTGGGAAAGGGTTATAAGAGTGTGGGAAAGGGTTATAAGACTGTAGGGAAGGTCTATACAAGTGTTGGAAAGGCTTATAGCCTTAAATTATATGTAAATACTAAAATAAACATAATGATGCTCCTTTGCTGACCTTCACTTCTTGCAGAGGTGTCTGGAATGTAACCTCTGTGACAAGTGAGGGACCACTCTACCCAGTTTCATTAACACATTCACAGTGGTGCATTTGCATAGAAAACAACTTCCTTTGTGAGTTTGTGATTCAATTTTTCCAGCTCAAATAATGTCCTCCCTTGAACCTATATTTATTTTTAAAACAGTATTTAATAGTATTTTTCGTGATGTAAGACATAGTCTCTAGTTTATTTGTACTTTTTGCATTCTACTTTCTATGTTAAAGTTCTAATCATGCTAATATATCCAATCGATTTCATTTTTTATTCCCAAGTAAGTACACAGAAGATGACCCCATTCCTTTACTGATGGATATGTTAAGTTGTCACTAATTTTTATTGTTTCAAACAATGTTCAGTGCTTAAGTTCCTGATGTATATGTTTCTTTTTATTCCTAGATGTATATATAGATCCTGGATTATGA
>NW_004524623.1:11021820-11022948 GCF_000260255.1 Octodon degus
AAGGAAGGAAGGAAGGAAGGAAGGAAGGCCACAACACCAAAACCAGGCCTGTTAAAGAACAGACTGGGAAAGTTTTTCCTCTAGTTTTATACATTCTCAAGAAAAATAAATATGTACCAGTTCCAAACTGTACTGGATCTCATTTCTCTGAACATCTGCACTCCCATCTTGACTATGTCCCATAATCTATGTCACTACTTAATAACCCCAGCTTCTGTCTTTCTGCCAAGTCCTGAAAATTCATTTCTGCCAAGCAAGTCAGCGACCTTGTAAATAGGGCTGTGCTGCATTTGGGAAACACTCTAACCCAGCTTGTTAACAGATGAGCTGTGCTGGTGGGAAAGCTAGATTTTTCCATGAGCAATGATAACGCAAAATTATTTACAAATGAAAGCCTGGAAGAAAGGTATATGGTTTATGAGAGACAGGGTCAGTGAAGGAATTTACAAAGCCTAGAAAAAAAAAAAAAGACTTTGTCAGGCATGAAAACATACTACAGGGCAGGGGTGGGTGGTTTCCAAGACTGGACACAACCTCTGGTGAAGACAGGGAACATTTCTAAAAAATTTTTTGAGCCTAACAGAATTTGTATCATAGGTGTGAAGGCATGAGAAGAGAATGTTAGAGAGGATAAGGTAAGGCCATGTGCTCCTTGCCTTTCTTGGGCTGGAAACGTGTGTGGTTCTTACAGTAAGGGGCAGGGTTGGGGTTATGTGATGGTCATGCTCCTTGAAAGGAATTCTGATAGTTGCTTTGCTGCAAGTCTCCACAAAAACTTATTTTGATGTATAGTACCTGACACTCAGATGGAACCAAATGGAGTAGCTGAATGAAGGTTGCTTAGCACAACATGAAAAGGATATAATCAAAGTTAAAGAAGCTAATAATTGTAGAAAAGTGTGACAGCATACAAAGTGTGCATGAAGGCTTTAAGGTAAATGTTAATTTATTTTTCTTTTCTTAAAAGAGATTTTATTTCTTCTTTTCTGAAGCTCCTCATTTCATTTCTCTTAGAATATTTGTGTTAGAAAATGTATAGTTGTTGGGGCTGGTGAGATAGCTCAGTAGAATAAGCGCAGGGTCCTGAGTTCAATCCCTGTAGGGTACTACTATATATATAAGAATATA
>NW_004524623.1:11023798-11025584 GCF_000260255.1 Octodon degus
ATGTAGATTACAGGACACTTAGATTATTTGCCTTTCCAGAACCTCCATTGCCTAAAATAGTAAACATAGAAATACATATGGAATTAAATTGCTGTAATATTTGTCTCTTTCAAATTTAAAACAGAGTCTAATGAAAGAAATATGGAAAAATATCCTTACTGATGAGTTACTTGAATAGGAAATGTAAGCACTGAGAAATTAATAAAGTCCTATCATGTATCTCAGGGAGATGATCTTTGATGGTTTAGAGTTAAGCTGTCTCTAATCTTCAACGTTTGAAGATTTCTGTGACACGGTAGCCAGTTAAATTTATTTATCTTTTGGCTTGCTGAATGTTCTTCTAACTGTTTTCTCAACTAATCACTGGATCAAGAGTCAGCTGCACAAAATACCCAACTCTGCCAACAATTCTAATTCTGGGGAAGAAAAAAATACAAGCGCTCATGAAGACTAGGAATCATCTCCTTTTTTCTCTGTAAATTACACAGCAATCAGTCTAAGTGGGCTTAATAAAGAATGTATAAAAAGTTATTCTAAAAGTAGAAGGAGTCTTCTCCTTCTATATCCCTAAACACATATAATATTTAATGTATTTTGTTTTAAGACAATAAATATTTGTTTTTAATCCAATGATATACTCTAACTAAACACAATCACCTACTCAAAAATTAATCTGTGACTTTCTTTTCTCTTCTATATATCCACGTTTTCTTTTCTAGGGGGATAATTGACTTTATTTTAATATTAATTTATACCTATAGTAATACCTAATTACATTATAAAATTCATAACATATTAATGTACATAAACAAATAACCCAAATCAAAATGTTTCAACTGAGAAGATCCTCAGCCAGGATTCAGTTATAGTTAAGTACAGGTAATAAAAACAGAAATAAAATCAGAATGCAAAATCATGATGAATACAAATTTGTATTTTTCATATACTGATATTATTTTTTGATGGATTTGGAAGAAATAGTAGGACAGTCTGCTTGAGTTGTCTAGTACAGCATGACAGCTTGATGGCTTGCCTATTCATTGGAGGGCAGAAGATGGAAGATCAAAGCCAGGTGTGGACAGACTCAGTTCTGGGAAGACTGGGGAGACTTCCTTCTTTGCAAGTGCCTACTTTCTCAGTGTTCCTTCATGTGGCAGAGGACACACACTGATCCATCTTCACCTATAGACACGAGTGTCACCATGAGGACTTTTCTTATGACTTCGCAACCTAATGACACACCCACCCCCCATCTTCAAACATTATTGCAATAGTTGTTAAACCTCAAACCCAAATAATTTGAGAACTTAAGTATACATCCATGGCAATGAACTTTTCATTTTAATCTTGAACAACTGAGTTTATTGTATCAGTCTTGTTTTTAAAAGAAGAATTACTTTTTTTTTAAGGGACATAATAAGAATCGTGGTTTTGGAAGTCATATTTGATGAGTCTATTCTGTATTGAAATCAATAGGCCAAGTAAGTAGTGGGCTGTGCAAGTTGACTCTACTGTGAAAATTAGGAATGGCCACTTAAAACTGGTTGGAGCTGATTTGAAACAATTGCAGCATTTGAAATTGATCAAACTCAGAATTAGATATGTGAAAGGAAGCCATTATTTATTCGAGCTCTTTTTAATCACATACCTTTCCATCTGATAAATCATTTCTAATTTATGGCTCTGACAGTTAGGAAAAATAAGGTGATTATTTTTGGATGTGAATATTCAGGTACATTTCTGAAAAATTGTAGCTTAGATATTGAAAATAATGCATGTACATATT
>NW_004524623.1:11034149-11039035 GCF_000260255.1 Octodon degus
ATGAATAGAGGGATTTGTTCTAATAGTTTGCAAATAGGATATCATGTCCCCATCTTGTACAGCAAATAACCACTAGGAAGACAATATGCAATGTGTTAATTATTGAAACTGTCCTACCATTTGATTTGAAAATGTCTCATTGCTATTTGTTTGTCAATAAAATTATTTTTAAAAAACATATTGGAAACAGATTATAATTATATATTTCATTATCAAAAATTTGCTTTAATATATTGATCTTTATTGTCCCTATAATTTTTAATGAAAAATTGTGCTACATATTAATTAGTGAGAATATGTGTGTGATTTTCTTTGTGTATTGAAAACTATTCTCTTTGAAAATCCAGTCATATATAGTAGTCTGCTGCAGTAGTCATATACCTTCTCTATTTTGTCAGATTATTAATAAAATTATACTACCTTTGTTACTAAAAAAACTTTCATGTTTGTCATGCTTATTTCTTACTGTGAATTTACTGTTTGTACTCTCACCTATTTTTCTTTGTTTTGATTTAAAAAAACTTGATTTTCATGCATAATTTTTCAAAATCTTTTTTGTTGGGAATATATTCTACAAGAACATTACTGGTGCATTCATTTTGCTGATAGTTCCTGGCTGGTAAATTTTTTTCATTGTCTCAGGATCATATTTACCTAGATCTTCCAAAATGATCATCTACTTTGCATTTAATATTCCAGCTGGCAGTGATAAGCATAACTGTTGAACCATACCCTTGCTAGTGTTAGTGTAGTCAATCTCCTAGATTTTAGCTATTGTAATAACTATGTAATTATCTCTCTCTCTCTCTCTCTCTCTCTCTCTCTCTCTCTCTCTCTCTCTCTTTCTATATTTTATAATGATTTTGATATTTGGTATTTCTTTATGGAATTCCTTAGAATTAATCTTTCCTTAGATTCACCCTTGGTACTTTTTAGTGATCTTTTTTTGAATTTCCATCTGTTGTGGTTTGTGTCTATTTGTTCCCCCAAAGCTTCATGCAGTCATGGGGAAGGCTTCTAAACGTTCTGATTAAGTCATGATCCTCTGGAATTATGGGTGATCCAAGGCTGGGATTATGGGTCTGAGTATTGCTGGGATTATAGGTGTGAGTGCTACACCTAGCTGTAGGTGGGTAGCCTTAATGTAATGTAAGAGAGACAGAGAGATAGACTTCCTCTCTGTTGTCATTGTTGCCACTACTCCTCCCATTTGCTCTTGATCTTCCACCACCATGAACTGCTACCCTCTGCCATGTGCCAGTCTGCCGTGGAGCCAGCCAAATATGGACTGAAATCTCCACTAACTATGAACTAAGTAAACCTCTCCTTCCTTCATTTTGGGTGTCAGGTATTTGTCCCAGCAACAAGAGAAAAAGTAATTAAGATACCTTACCATATTAATTATAGTGAATTTCCGATCTAATATTTACAGCTTCTGTACCATAATTGAATTTGAATCTTATGGTTAGTTTTCAAAATACTGTTTTTTTCTGTTTAGTGGATCTTTTATTTTTGTCTTGATACATGAACACAATGCACTAGAAAAATAGGCCTTTAGTAAAGCAAAGGTAAAGGGAGAGACTCAAGGCAGCATTCTTTAATACCATAAATGTCTTAGTCTTTTAGTGATCCCACATCTCAAACTGTTAACTTCACAAGAATTTCACAATTTCCTTCATCCTTCTCCTGCAACCACCACTGTTGGGCAGGAGTGTTGGAGCTACTGGTGTCGTCCATTTGAATTTCTCACAAATGGAAAGTGAGAACTCTCTGGAATTGGCTATACTCATTGCCCACACTCCTTCTAGGTCTGTTAAAACCCTAGACTTTAGACTGTGGGAAAGAGTGTTGGGCATGGCTGAAGCTAGAAATTGGTCACAAGTGTGAGGGCAGGATAAGGCCACAGTGCCTAAAGCAGTCAAGATACCTCAGTCCTGAGAAAAGCATCCTGCCAGGATGATATCAGTCATTAGTCACTAAGCAATCTTGTGTCTCATGATAGTAACTTTGCAAAGTTGTAAATGAGCACTCCTACTGTTGTTGTTCAGGTCATTTACCTATCAAACAAATAGACCTACACCTGAGCTTTGCTATTATTCCTTGTCTTCATTTTCTAAATACTCTGTTTTCTCCCAGGGACCACTGAGAGGCCAACCAGTCCCTACAAAGTAGTCATTCTTGAGGCATTCCTCATGAGGAAGAGCAAAATGTTTGATTGGATTTGAAAAAGTTCCTCTTCCTCTTTTTCTGGAAGCTTTGAGGGTATGTTTTCCTGAGAACATACTAGAACTTTGGAGCTAAAGCTCACAGAAGTGTGCCCTTTCCTTGGAGTTTTTTTCTCTCATACTGGTCCACATCACGTTTCTGGAAGCTTCTATTGCTTTTCAGATTTCCCTACCTAAGCAGTTTCTGTGCTGGCAAATTTTGATATTATGTACTTTTCTGTTGATCTGTGCATTTTAGGGGCCAGCAGTTTGCCCTATGACCTCACTGTTTTTAATGTATTTTATCTAAGAAGAGTTGCTTTTTATGATTTCTTTAGATTATTATTTGTTTTTAAGAAGAAGTGGTGAGTTGCAAGTTTCTTGCATACATTATATAGTATATTCCAGAGAGGGAGAGGGGAAGGGAAAGGGAAAGAGAGACAAGAAGGGAAAGAACTATTGCTTTTATTTCTGGAATAAGCTAAACAACACAATTTGACTGAATATACTCTTTGAAAAAGCATTGTTACTCACTTTTCTTCATGGAACTTATAGCTTATTTCTTACAACATATCTGAAACACTGCCTACACCCTATATAAAAGATTAATATCTGCTATCTTGGCCACAGTATTTGTCTTTATAGTATCCTGAATTTTTCACAGATTCCAAAAGTTGTGATTAAAATATAATAGCAGGTATTTCAATAATAAGTATTATCTACTGTACTATAGATATTATCTTTTTTGAAGAAGATATTGTGTCTTTACTTTGTTTTCATGACAATTTAAGAATTGATTACTTAAGAGCAGCCAGGCCTGGTGGTACACACCTGTTATCCCAGAACTCAGGAGGCAGAGGTAGGAGGATTACTGTGAGTTCAAAGTTAGCCTGGGCTACAAAGTATGTTCCAAGATAGCCTGAACTGCATAATGAATCCCCGTCTCAAAATAGAAAACAAAAGGACAAAAAAATTAATCTCAATAAGTTAACATTGTTTTTTATAGTTTCCCTGAAATTAGAGATCAACTCAGAGAATTTAGCATATTTATTATGTTGATCTTTAACCCACTTTCTTGTGGCCTTGCTACCCATTTAGTCATATTTTTATTAATAAACTACAATAATATTTTGTGTTTTTCTCGGTAAAAAAAACTTGCATGCATTTACTTCATTTAAGTCTGTAAGTTGTCTTTATCTCTTTCATTTTCAAATTAGTTACTATTCCTTTTAAATATTAACCTTAAAAACCAATCAGATAACTTTTGAACTATGTAATTTCACAAATGTCGTGTCATTTTGAAAGAAAAGTCACATTTTCAATTACTTATTCCATAAAAGCTTCTGATTTTTTATTATATGCATGCTAATTACTTGGTGCTAAAAGACACACACGTGAAATATATCTCTTTAGAGATATCTCACTGGTACAGATGAGCTCTCTGATCACAAGATCTATGTTTCCTACGTGATTCTGCTTTCTCTTCTATCAGAGGACTAAATTTGAATTTGACTGAGATTGACATTCATTATTCTACTGAGGTAAAGAAGCAACAAAGAGCTGTTTCTAAAAGCAGTCCCAAAAATAACAAAGAGGGATTTTTTTTAGTCCAAAAATAGGTCATTGATTTAAGAACAAAAATATAGCCTTTTTAGTTCACAGTTTTTTTTTATTTTTCATGCATCTATCAGCTTATACTTGTACTGTGTCCAAACGTGGCTTTGATAAGTGAATAAGAAGTCATTTGCTTCTAATTGGTGAGGTAAATCAAAGAGAAAAATCAAACAATATTTAGAATTATTCTCTTTGGCAGGATTAGAATCTCAATAAGCAGATTATTACTGAAGATACTAATATTTTTGAGCTACCTAGATTCACACATTGAGAGTAGTGTGGGTTAAGATGCAGAGATAAGGTTGTGCTTGAAGGTAGTGTTTATGAACTATTCCTGTGATAGTGAAAGTTTTCTGTAAATTCTGATAAAGAGAGGCTATGTACTTAAAGGGCAACAAGAAATCAGGAATAATTTTTCCTACTCAGTTGTAGAATTGTCTATCCTTTAAAAAGAAAGACAACAGTTTCTAAGGAAAGAAATGGGATGAGGGGAAAAGAAAAGAAAAGAAGGGCAGGGAAAATGATATGTGCACAAGATAACTAAGATCATTATACTACTAGTTTCTCTTAGTTCACTGAAAGGAACTGCTAGGGCTTATACTGTTTTCAGCTTATACATGTTTTACATGTCTGTATTCAGTAATCTGAGGAACTACTTTGAAGATAACAGTATGCAAAATAACAACTATTGCTAATTTCCTATCATCAACTTTATTGTTTTATTTCTCTCTAAAAATAATCATTAGGAAAAAAAGGAAAACTGAGTTTCTGGAAACACTTGAGTTTTGAAATTTCTATTCACATGAAATTTTTATATAAGTTTGAAATACACAGATAATACACCTGACACCTGCCTCCAAGGAGCTCAGAACTAAGACCAGACCGTTGTTCTAAGGTGTACAGCAGCAAGCATCCAATGAATAAAGTCCCCAAAATACTGTGGAGAAGCAAAAGAGAACATTGGACACAATGTACACCTCTGTGTAAAACCAATCATAAAATGCAAGGGCTGGTCTATGACTTCAATGGTTCATAGAAGTTAAGTACAAAAGAAAGGGAGATATGAGT
>NW_004524623.1:11040690-11045311 GCF_000260255.1 Octodon degus
ATGAGATAGTTTAAAAATAGTTTTCTCCTTTTCTTCTTTAGGTTGTTAGAAATAAAGGAGCTTAAATAAGGCATTCTTCTCATTAGTTTATTACCTTACCCAGTCATTTTTGAGAATCATTGTTTAGAGAAAATTTTCTGCCATTTCATCTTTAAAAGTTTTTATAAAAGTAGGTCAGTAAAGATTTGTGCTGGACTTTTCGACATTAATGGCTTTTAGGAAACCACAAAAAGCTAAAATCTATATCATGAATGCCTCAGAAAATTGAGTTTTCAAAGCATAGAAACAAAATGTGTGACAGAATATCTTAAATCTAAATACACATTAAGTCCTACGATATCTGGCCTGCTGATTCTGGGTTTTGTGGATCTCTGTATCAAAGATCATTTTGACATAGAAAGTTGTACTGCAGTTGGTTTCAAACTGTCCAGTCCCTGATGTGTAGTAGACTGACTGTTCTCTATCAGATAAAAGGCATGTTTACAGTACCCAGTTAATACACCTGGCTGACTTTAATTGCATTAGCTTTGTCACACCAGAGGTGGCATAACTTTCATGTGAGATAATTAGGTTTGCTCCATTTAAACAGATATATTAATGCAGCTCAGCAAGGCTCAATTAAATCTGTTTTCAAAGCAAAACCACAATGTGAAGCATTGTGGGTAATATTATGCAAATTATCATATTGAATGAGAAATTGAATAAGGTTTCAGCAGGACCGACTGGCACAAAGCAAATTTCTCTATTTGAAATACCAAGGCAAAGGCAGCAAGATGCCTGTGTTGTAATGTCTCCTCTTTAGGGCATATCAAAGTGAGCCAGCCATTGTCCTAGTCAAATTAATTGTTTTATCATTTTGGTTTTCTTAATCTTTAAAGTGTGCATTATACCCAGTGAATTTATTGCTTTAAAACTTAAACACAACTTACCTTACTTCTGGGTATTAGCATAACACAAGATCATCTTATTTACTGTCCTTTCATTTCTAGTAGAGAATTTTATCTTGGAAGAGTAGCCCACATCTAACTTTATTAAAGTGTTTGTAAGGACCATTTTCAGTGGCGGCAACTTTTCTTTGCTTGGAGAGATCTGTATATCTTTGAAAGAACTCTTAAGAATGTATGATCATGTTGATCAAATTTAAAAACAATCGGAAAAGTGGCAAATATTTATTTACCTTTTTGTTTAAAAGTGATAGAGTTTATAGGTGAAAATATTTCCAGGAGCAAAAATAATCTGATTCGAGGTAGGAAAGTCCAAAGAATTGATCCCTAGCATTAATATTTCTTAATATTTTAAATGCTTATAATATGGTTAAATTAATGTACAGATACAGAAAGTCAATTATTGGAATAAATCTTTATTTTTTTAGTGTATTTGGTAGAGAGTCTCACTACACAGCCTGTACTCGTAGTGATCCTCCTGTGTTTAGACTCTCCAGCACTGGGCTTACAGGCGTGCACCACCACACCCGGTCTCTGTGACTGGCTCAGCGCACCCAGGGCCAGGGCCTGCAGGGCATATGGTGCAGGGGATCAAATCCCAGTCCCTGAGCTTGCCTAGGCAGGTGCTTAGTCAACTCACCTATCTCACCTGTCCTTACATCTTGAGGCAAGATTTTATATAATACAAGTCACTACTTATAATATTATTAATAATAGTAGCAGAAATGTAGCTAAGACCTTATTTTGATCTAAAAGGAATATAGATAAATCCATCCTACCACCACTGAAATATGTTATACTCTAGCAAAACATCAGTTTATGAGACATCACACTGTGATCCCTAGCACACACACTTGTTATATATGGACTATCTTTGAAAAGGACACTACTCTTTCATTGCTTTAAGTTTCAATTGTGATGGTGATGGTAGCTCCAGAGTTCTTTTATTTTGCTGTTGTTGATTAAATTTTACAATCTTGTGTTTGTGGATCAATTATTCATTTTATCTTCTAATTAATTAATTATTTTATTTTATCTTATTGTTTTGCTACTGGGATTTAAAGTTAGAACCTTGTGCTTACCAGCCAGGCACTGTGCCTTTGAGCTCTGTCCCTAGTCCTGATCAATTATTTATTGACTAGGATGTAAAAGGCACTTGGAGGCTTGGATAAAATCATAAGACTGACGTTGTGTCCTCAATGATTCTATAGTGTGCATGTGAGATTTAAAAGAATTTATTATTTTTTTATGTATTTGGAGACTGACCTGCCCGTGTGAGAAATTCTACAGTGAACTTTTTGTATATTAACCCAGTAGAAGTATCTTGTATCTGTATAGTATAATGCTAAAGTTAAAAAACTTCACCTCACCTGAGATCCTCTATTTTATCTACAGCATGTGTATATATTAGTCTCAGATAATTTTACCATATGTGTTGGTTCACAGGACTCCTGCCAAATCAGCTAAGACATAGAACAATTCTGCAATAAGTGCAGTTAAACAATTTCCAAATATACAATTCAGCATTTTTATTTCACAGTTTCACAGACAAGTGTCACAAAATTTTGATAATGTATAATCAATGTTAAAAAAACATTTATTATATTGTAATCTGCACAATTTATATACAGGTATTTTCTGCTCCTTCAGTAAATGTCCATTCCTGATGGTTATAGTTGCTCTTCCTAGTTCAGTACTTTCTTTGGTCTATGTTTTGAATACATCAAGGAATGACAAACAAAAGAAGCAAAATCCCTCTAGTTACTTTTGACCTCAAGTATCATGCACAAATTTGGTGCAACATTCTTGTCCACTATAATTACATTTTTGAACAAAAAAGCATAATCTTTGTGTCTCCTTTGAAATTTTGCACTACTCAGAAAAAATCCAGCAAAGATTGATGAAATCTCTAGAGAATAAAGTGTTGTAAATACATGTAAGTATAGTTTAGATTTGATGGCCTTTGACAGAGCAAATTATAGGTTTTATTTTTCAGTTTTCCATGTTAACTTGTTACTTCTACATAAATCTTCTCCACTATACTTTTGAGTGCATTTTATTGATTTATCTGATACTTTTTTATCTTGTACTCATTAAATGTCACATATCATATTCTGTGCATAGTTTGTGTACATTTTTAGAGAATAACTATCAAGTAGAACAAAAATATAATGGCATCCATAAAGCTACAATCAGCGTCATAGTTGGAGAGTGTACAGTCAATGAGAGTGTATGATCGATAAGTCACATTGATCTTGGAGTCAAAAGAAAGTTTTCCTAAGGAAAATATACCATGCTGAGCACAACTCAGGAGTCATGGGTCAGGTGAAGAATGGGGAAAACACATTCAGATTATCAGGTAGGAAGGAACAGACAAAAGATGAAAAAGCTCCTTAATATTTATAAGTAAATAAATAAAAACAGTAAAACAGCAATTTATTACCTATGAATGAATGCTCATTATGGAAACATGCAAGAAAAAAAATAAAGACTCATACTCAGATTTTGCTGCCTCTCAAAACAATTGCCCAGTCATACCCTGTTTGAAAGCACATGTGCAATAGGAGAGCATACACTTATTAATAATATAGTGCTTTACATTATATTAATCTGAGTAATATAGCTGGTGGAGAGTGTGGTCTTTTAGATGAATGCAAATTGCATTCCTACTTAAGCCATTTTAAACTCAATTACCAAGAATAGTTTAATTTCACAGATTTCAGGGAAAATACATCATAGTAGAAGCAAACGTTCTCTAAGGACTTGTTTAGAGAGAATTCTCATTTAGTGTTTTGAGCCTCAGCCATCGTGTCAGTGCCAGTGTACAATGAATCTCTGCTTTGGAGTATCTAAGACCCCTCTAATAGCTTCATGCTTGCATGTCACATATATAATCATTAGACAGTGCTTACCAGCTCTGATTCACTAGTCAAAAAATAAAAGACAGTGAATGTTATGTCCTTTATTATACTTTATTTCGTTGAATTAACATTTCACAATAATATTAAAATTTATCTTAATGTTTCTATAATTTAGATAGTCAAACAATGAATTTTGGTGAAATATAAATTTGTGTAATTACTAAGCTTATGATTGGCACCAAATTGCTGTGAAAAGCTATTTGTCTAAGTTATTCTTTTTACATTACTAGAAGTAGTTTAAAATAATCTTAAAGTTATGCAAATGCCTGAGATTAATTGATTTGGGCCATAGATATCATCTTATTTTAATACTCTATGGTCATCTTTCTTTATCTAAACTCCATGTTTTATTTTAAAATACAAACATTTAGTCTTGGCTGTATTGAATCACTTGCAATGTTCATTAGCATGTTTCATTGAGAATATATTAAAATTAATCTATTATCCTGGAAAAAAAAAGAAACAGAAAAATTATATGTTCAAACAATGGTTGATTTTTTACCGAAAAAAAGAGTTTTCATCAAAAATGGAAAAAAAATATTGAGTTACTTTTTATTTGATCATGCTATTTAAATCACACTGAATTGCTTAATAGAGTGATACATGCCTGGAATCAAAGCACTTGTAGTCTGAGGCATTAGGATTATTGTGAGATTGAAGCCAGCCTGGGCTACAAAATCAGTTAAAGGTCAGACTGAACTGCATAGTGAAACCCTGTCTCAATAACAATGAGAAAGAAGAAGAGGAAGAAGAAGG
>NW_004524623.1:11045587-11050844 GCF_000260255.1 Octodon degus
AGGAGGGGAGGAGGAAGGCAAAGGCGAAGGCAAAGGAGGAGAAGAAATTGCAATGAACATTTGAGCATATCATGTGTTTCTAATAAAACAAATGTTCAGTGTATATTGATGGCTATCACTCTTGGTAGGACATTGGGAATGAAACTTAAAACTAGCCTCAATAGTATCAAAGTGTAACATAAATAAGCAGCAGTGACCACCAGGCTTGTGTAAAGGTGACAAGACATGTAATTTATTGTGCCCGGGTTTAGGCAAAGGGAGCAACAAAACCGTCTGCCCCAAACAAAGGTAAGTGTGTTCCCTCTATAGGGATGGAGAGAAGGTGGGGACGTTAGGCAGGAATCTCCCCACCAATATCTGTGGTTAATGTTTTCTGGCCATTTTTTATCTCAGTGGCCAGAGTCCTTTGAAGTGTTGAATGTAAATTTTGGAATGTCTCCAGGACCTGCAAAATTTCTTGTCCTGCCTCATGCCCCTCCCTGTGCTTGTGAATGACAGCCTCAAGTGCTGAGCTGAGTTCCCTGCAGACAGAAGTGCTTCCTCTGGTAAGCAGGCTAAAGGTTTGAGAAAGTCAGGTCTTGGAGGAGACTTACAGAAACTATCAGACAATAATGTTAAGTATTCAAAACTAAGGTAAAGCATGTGTCCTGCAACATTATCTCTTGAAGTACTTACCTTTCAGATAGTCCATCAAGTAAGGGTAACCTGGTTTTATAAATTTGTTAGTAGACAACTATCTACCCTCCCCACTAATAAACACTTTTCTAAAATAGAACCCTCCTTTTTATGGAATAAGCACATTTATCTTTTTATTCAATGAAAGATAGCTTATTTAATCCCAGTTCTTGATGAGTAAGCTGCTAAGGTAACTGTCAAGAAGTATGACTTCTGAATTCTACAGTAAGAATATGTTTAGCTTTGTAAGAAACTTACCATTTTCCAATTTGTACCATTTTACATTCCCTTTAGAAGTGAACAAGAGCACCTGTTGTTCTACATCCTTGTCTGCAATTGATATTGTTGTGGAAGCTAGCCATTGTAATAGATCTGCAGGAGCCTTTCATTCTTGTTTAATGTGCAGTTCCCTGAGTAAAAATATTGAATAATTTTAGATATGCTTATTTTTAGGTATAAACCTCCTTTGCTGAGGTTTCTGGTCAGATGTTACTGTCTTTAATATAATATCTTTACATTTAACTACCCATTAACCATTGTAGATGGAAGTCTACAACATATTTCATAAATACTTTCTTCCAATTATGTCTTTGACTTACATTGAAACAGTCTCTCCAGAGGCTAGCAAGAAAACTCAGAGACTAAGTGGCTAATTAGGCAAACACAGGGACTGCAGTTCTAGCTCCGACATAGCATTCCACACCTGCCCTTCCTCAGGACAGGCTGAGCTAGCCAGAGTCCAGCTGTGATCCCAGTGCTGAGGTAGCTGAAAGCAGGAGGACAACCACAAGTCTGAGCTGCATAGTAAGACCCTGCAATAACCAAGTACATTTTTTAAAAAGTCTCTACCAGTGGGGTTTCAGTTTGAATGAAGACAATCATTTTTTTCTTTCTTTTAGCTTTGGGTATTTTATCTAAAACCTATTCAAATTTATCTCCATTTCCTCACATATATTCTTTTAGTAATGTATAATCTTACATTTTACCTTAAAATCTATTGCACAACTTCAATTAAATTCCACGATAGGTGTAAATATGTGTTGAGCTTCAAAGTTTTGGATTTTCAAGGGTTCTACTAAAAAAAATTATTCTATATCATGCTGTTTGGGTTCCTTTAATAAAGGCTAGTTAACCATAATGTATGTGTTTAATCCCAGAAATACACTGCATGTTATTAAACTATGAATCATTTTCCGATTGCTATGTGTAGCCTTATAAGCCTTTTGATACCTAAAAGTCTTTAACATGATAAATACTGAAAACACAACCTAAAGTCTGAACTTACCAGAAACACCTAATCATCTAATGATACATTTCTAGTCATCTGTTCAACTAAATTATATTATCAAATTTTTTTCTAATGTAGGCATTGAACAATGTCTTCAATCCTGGGTTTGCTCCACAGGTACTAAGACTCTTATCTCCAGATATTACTTTTTTATACAAAGAATCTACTGTTAAAATTCCTCCATATTGTGTATAATTAATGATTTGACTAATGGTTTCTAATTAGGATGTGAGCTCCATGAATGAAAAACACAGAAATTACTCCTGTTTATATTTATATATCTTATTCATTGTATATGTTTTGGAATTCAACCAATATTCAACCCATCAATTATTGCATACAGTATAAACATTGTACAGGATAATAGTCACACTGCATAATACATGTACATTGACATGGCCAAGGAAAATTAGAGATAGAGATGATTACAGCTCAGAGAATCAATGTTTTGTGGTTTAGATTTGATTCTAACAGTTTTCTCTTAGGTGAACTTCTTCAGGCTCCATTTGTATATACTGTGGAGTAAGCATAATTTGATTTGCTTGAACAAAATAACGAGACAATAAAGATTAAGGAGCTGGCTGTAGTGGTAATGTGAAACTTTTTCATATATCTGTCATATTGGTGGAATGCCTCTCCTTTGTATTCCTGGGTCTCAATGTGGACGTAAGATCCTCCTCCTTACCCTTTCATTTGCAGCAGAAGTGAAGGGCCTGACAAAGTGATGCAGTCACGAAACCACTCCAGATTTTTTTTGTGGAAGCCTTCAAATCAAGCAGACATCTTCCAATTATGTTATTTTTAAATGTAGTGTTGGTTGTTTTAGGTTTTTTTTGTTCTCATCTACAATTTACAATCAGTTTCCATGTCTACATGACATTAAAATAGAGAGAACCCATATACAAATTTAACTATCAAGATTGTGTTCACTTATTTTATTAGGGATTTATTTTTTAAGTGTTCTATGTATATATTTCAGTACCTGTGCACTTATTTTATTTTTTGATGCTATTATTTTTTTGTTTTCCTAAGTTTCAATTATTCACTGTCAGCATTTAGGAAAGCTATTGTCATTATATATTAATTGTATCTCTTCTTACAAGGACATGTAATAACTAATCCTGAGCACTTCTTTGCAGATTCCTGGACACTTTCCACAGACTCTATATCATCTCTAAAAAAAGAATCTTTAATTTTTCTTCAAAACCTACATTGATTTAATTTTTTACTTTTCTATTTTATTTTATTCTTCCCTTATGGAGGATTCCTAGTGAGATGATGAACAATAGTGGTGAAGCATCCTTAGTTTAATCTTGGTTTCAGCAGCAACCTGTTCATTCATTTGCTAGCTACACATTCTGATGGCTGCATGAATTGTTGTAAATTTTCTTTATCAAATGCAAAACTTCTCTTGTTATTCAATAAATGAAAATTTTGTCATGGATGGTTTTACCTTTGGCTAGGTGTTTTTAAGACGTCATGAGATGTACAAAATTATGTCCTTCTATAGACATGTGAGATGACATGAATTGACTTTAATTTTTCAAGTTTAAAACTGTATGTGATTTGTTTGCTTTTTAAAATTTTAATAGCAAATTTTGAAAGTACAAAAGAAGAGGAAACAGAGAAATAGATCCTTATGCAAAACACCCTGCTTTGGCAATCCCAGTCAGGGCTGATTTTCATCTCTTTCTTTATCCCAATTCCTTTCCCTCACCCCAGATTACTCTGAAGCAAGTCCAAGACATCCATAGGAACACATTATTTATAATCATAGTTCTTGGATCAGATCTCACATTATCAGCAAAAGTAAAATACTGGAATGTCCAGGCCTCTGGGCTCAATACACAGCACCATAAAAATAACAGACCTAGTTAAAATGGCAAGGTATTCCATAATCCCACTACATGGAGGAAGTCTCACTTGTACCTAATATATAATTCTTCTTATATGTAATCAGACTTGATTCACTAATATTTACAAGGGATTTTAGTCTTTAGTTTTGGTGCTAAGGTAATTTTGAAATGGACTATACTAATTTTTTTTTTTTTCGGATACTGCAAGCATAGCGCAGTGGTAGAAATCTTGGTTAGATTTGATCCCCAGAAACACAGACACACAGACACACAGACACACACACACACACACACACACACACACACACACACATTTTCTTTACTGTTTTTTGAAAGAGATTCTGGAGGATTTGAATTAAAAAATAATCACTAGTGACATCAATTCTACCATAGATATTTTATTTCTTGGTTTAATTGCTAAATATATACTTTTATAGGCACAGATCTACTTAGATTATCTATTCATGTCAATTTTGGTAGTCTAGAACTTTAAAGAAATGTTTTTCACCAGGAATGGGGGCTTATAATCTTAGCACTTGGGAGGCTAAGGCTGGAAGGATCATTGAGAGTTCAAGTACAAGAGGTTACACAGTGAGTTCAAGAAGAACCAGAGCTACATTGTGAGACCATGTCTTAAAAAATTGTTTTCAAGTTTTAGGGCATCTAGTTTTTCATAATAATCTTTTGTATTTCTCTTTTTAATTTTTTAATTAGAGTACAGAATAGTATTAAAAACAAGAAAAATTACAAACGACATAGAATTTCACTAAACAAAATAATATGAATTGCACAGTATTTGTTGTATTGCATAGTGTTGTCTTCCAATTAATTGGTCGTATTGCCAGATATATGCATGCAAAATTGGAAGAAGAAAAATAATGAAATAAAATCAGATTCACACGTGAAAACATCATATTGTCTCCTTAGGTTAAGAACCTGGAAAAAGAAAATAAAATGTAAAGGGTACAATAGAAACTGGGAAAAGGGACTGAACCTGTTCCAAAGTAAGAAATTATTGAGTGGAGGAGAAGGATGGGAAGGATGCCTCCGACAGCTGTACTGTGGATTTCTGGTAAGTCTATAAAAAGGAGCAGTTAACAATTTGCTTTGTCTTCTTTATGTTTCTTTTAATGCTTGTAGTATCTGAAGTGAAGACTCATCTTGTTTTATTATTATTATTTGTGTTTATCTGGTAGCGGGGATTGAACTCTTGACCTTTCCCTTGCCTGGCAGACGCTTATGTCACTGAGCTGTCTCTCCAACCAGACTCATCTTTCACTTCACATGTTGATTCTTTCCGTTGGTTAGCTTGTCCAGAAATTTATCTTTTGTTATTTTTGTTGTGGCAAAATGCTCTTTTTTTCTGAGTATCTCATAGCTTTTATTTCCCTTAAAATGCTCTTTTTGATTTTACAAATTTAATGTTTTCCATTTATGA
>NW_004524623.1:11051654-11052184 GCF_000260255.1 Octodon degus
GATGCTATAGACGTGAGTGTGCCCCTATCACCATGACATGATGTCTTTAGGCTCTTTGGCTTTGGAGAACATCTAGGAGGGGAATACCTGGATTGAATGGAATTTCTTCTTTTTGCTTTTTCAGGTTTCTCCACCCTGATACCATAACAGCTGTACTAGTTAATTCCCACAACAGTGTAGAAGGTCTCCCCTCCACAGGCTCACCAGCATTTGCTGCTATCTAATTTCTTCATGATTCACCCTTTGTGGAGCAAGACGGAATCTTATTTCTGTTTTAGTTTGCATTTCACTTATGGTCAGAGATGTTGAGCATTTTTTCATGGAATTACAAACCACTTGTGTTTTCTCTTTTGAGAATTGTTTGTTCATTTCAATTGCCCATTTCTTTTGCCTGGGTTTTTTTAATTGTGGGATTTTTAAAAAATTCCTTACTGAGATACTATTCTTCCCATTGAGGAATAGCTGGAAAAAGAATTTTTCCTATTCTGTAAGTTCTTT
This sequence comes from Octodon degus, assembly GCF_000260255.1. NCBI lineage: Eukaryota > Metazoa > Chordata > Mammalia > Rodentia > Octodontidae > Octodon > Octodon degus. The sequence goes on from NW_004524623.1 coordinate 11,052,153, forward strand.
CTTCACAGTGTTGCATGGTTCCTTTGCTGCCT
>NW_004524623.1:11053374-11072337 GCF_000260255.1 Octodon degus
CGTACTGATTTTCTAAATGCCGAACTTTTCATTTACTGATAGATTAGTTGCAGGCTGTAATTGTGATAGTGCATTTTTCTATTTTAATTTGCAGCTCTGTCTATTGGTTACCACATAGTTGATGTACTATTGTAGGTACAAACATACTTAAGATATGTAAGTACACTGTGGAGGAGACCCCTTTTTCACTACAGAAGACTTCACCTAAACATGACAATTTTGTCTGAAACCTGATTTTCTAAAATTCATATAGCTCCTTCAATATTTCCTTCTCTGATCCACTTGCTTTTGTTATGCACATCCTGTCTTATTCCATATATCATTGTTCTCCCTCAGAAACTTCTTTTGAATAACTGATGTGTCACAACCTGGAATTTATGAATTCTAAATAAATAAATGTTTTGTAAAAAATATTTTCCTCAGGAGAAGTATGCTAATACGAATGCATACTTTTTTCTACTGTAAAATTTTTCATTGGTTATTTCTCCTCCAACCTTTTAACACTTTCACTCCAACGTTTTCCTGCTTGCATTTATTTTTGAGAAGTCCTCTAAATCTCAGCATTTTAATTTTGTAACTCAGAATATGATCTTGATGGAAGCAGGACTTTTGTGGTTATAATTAAGAAATGATTTTGAATTAAGAAAATCCTGAAATCCAACAAGTGTACTCTTGGCATACTGAGAGGGAAAAAGGACACGTGGGCATATACAGAAAATAACATCACAAGAAATTTGAGTCGAAGATTTAGGAGCTGAACCAAGCGGGTAAAGGGTGGCCAGAATTTAAAGCATCACTCCAACCCAAAGCCCTAGAAATAGAGCCAATCCTGTTCACATCTTGATTTCAAATTTCTGACTTTCTGGAGAATCAATTTCTCAGTAGCCAACTTTGTAGCAATTTCTTACTGTGGCCTTAGGAAACTAACACACCTTCAAATACATTTCATAACTCTCCTTTTGATTGTTTCCTCAAGATTTACATCTTATGAACTGTGGGGAAAAAAGAGTAATTAATCTGAGGACATCTCATTGGTTTGGAGGGGCTGTGCTCCAGGGCTGTGAATTTCATCGGAGCTTCTCAGCTTGCTGTCTCATTGTCAGAAGAGACAGACAATCTAGAAGAAGGAAGAATGAGAACAATTCTCCTGTCAGTAAGAGGGTGTTCTATTCCCATCTTTTACTTTGATAACAGTTTCTTAGGGAAATCCTTGGGTCTACTTTATAATACTCTTCTTTTACCAATGCAAAGAGTTTCATCTTGTTTCACCGTGAGAACCTTGGTAGCACCTTTGGAGTTAAAATGCAGGAAATTTTAGGCTCCGTGCTCTAAAACTGAGGTCTCAGGCATTCTCAGTCTGAAGCCCAAGTGCATGTATGGTCTTAATGCTTTTTCATCACTCAGACCCAATGCCTGATGCCCATAAGTTGAAAGAGGAGAGGTTTACTTTGGATCACAGTTTTAGTGCACTGTGGGCGGGCTCCAGGGCAGGAAAGGCTGGTGGAAGGTCACGGCAGAGAAAGAGCTGCTCACCTCATGCTGAGCAGGAAGTAGAAAAACAAGTGCAGAACCTGGGAAGAGAGACAGCTTGTCAGTCCCCCCAACCCCAGTGACCATCTCACAGTACCAGGCCCCACATCTTAACAATGAGTCAGCTATGTGTACCACCACCAGCATCTGTGTTCCTCTCGAAGCTCTGCCTGTGGGTGTGTGAGGGTTTGAGGGGACATTCTCTATCTGAACCATAAGATACCCTTGAGCTATCTATCAAGTTATAATTTTATTATTCCTATTACTTTATAGCTGGTGTAGCCTCTACCATATGAAAACAGGTTCCACATGACTCATTGTACATCCTGCCTTCTAGAGAGGTCAGCTCCATTTCTTCTGCATTAGCGTGAATCCAAATGTCCACTCTGTCAGGATAATTTTTCAAAGAGTGGGAGTGCTTCCATTTAAAGGCTTTGCATATCTAATTTTAAAATGAAATTGTTCCTAAAATTTTGTGCTAACATATCTACCATGATTTCCTACTGGTGTTACCAAACCAGGTATGCATTGTCTGCCACATGGTATGGCAATCACTGAATTGCCCTTTCTGAAATAGTTTATTCATAATATATTGTTTTGCTTTTTTTAAAGTCAGGCTCTTGGTATATAGTTAGATCTGGTCTCCTCTCTGTACAAAGCAGGCCGGCCATAAGCTCATGGCGACCTTCCTGTTTCAGACTTCTGAGTACTGATATGCCAGGGGTACAACGTCACACTGACTATAAGTCATCCAGTTGTACGGAGATAAGAGAGAGCTGCCAGAGGGTAAGCCTTATGGCATAAAGATCAGGACAGTTGGCTGGGCATGGGGTGGGTGGGCGGAAGGTGACTGGAGGCAGTCACGTGCACAGTCAGTGGTCTATGGTGCCACCCAGCTTCATGTTTGTCGTAAGCTCTATACTGAATAAATCACAGTATTCACAAAGCTTGAGGGTGGAATTCTGTCTCTTTGATGTCAACACTCAGTAATGTTAATCTATAGCAAATCTAATGAGCAGATATGGCTTAGCTGTGAGACTCTTAAATTCGTGATAAAAGCAAATGAGGCTGGACTTGACCGAAGTCTCTGCAATGACTTGAACTTCTGTCATGGTATCCTCTGCGACATGAGTGGAAGTATTATTCAAAAGGACCACTAAATGAATTTTCTAGTTTGAATAGCTAGAAATATATTATTTAATTTTTAGAAGTTATTTTATAATTTTCATTTTATCTTAATTCTTTAAATTCATTCATAATTTTAGACATTGCAATCATTTTTATTTTGTTGAAATATTTATCTATTTATTCATTACAAGGTCTCAGTACGTAGTTCTGACTCATAGTGATCCTCCTACCTCAGCCTCCACAGTGCTGGGATTACAGGTGTATACCATCACTTCCAGGGTTCTGGGGATGGCACAGCATGCAGTACTGGGGATTGAACTAGGATCCTTGCTCTTTCCAGGCAGGCACTTAGACCACCAGGTGATCTCCTCAGCCCATTATTTTATTGTTTTTAAACTAACAATTATTGTAATTTTTTTCTCTGTCTTGACTTTGAATTTTAGCTCAGCTGTGGAGCTGAATTCGGTCTTTTAAGAGGTTTTTTTCTTTTTAACTGTGTTCTTCCAAACATAAATTTCATTTTCCTAAAATCTACCACCACAGGCTGGGACTAATTCTGGTCATTCACTCTTCAGCTGTCTGAGGACCTGCCACATGTCAGGAAATGTTATTTTACTGTGTTTAAACGTCAATAACAATAGCAAAATCTTGCCAGATGACTCCTACCTTTCAGTGAATATTCATGTAGAAAGAATTTGTTCTTTTGTAAGAAATTTCTTTCCTCAGCATAGATGAGGTACAGTAAATCTCCAAAGACACATGATGGAGAATTATACTTTGTAAGAACAGTTTTTATATAGGATAAGACTGAGTAGGGGCTGCAGCCCAGTGGCACAGTTCCTTCTAGGCAAGTTTAAGGTATGAGTTTGATTCCTAGTACCTCCTTCCCCCAAAAGTATAAGACTCATTCTCCCAAATGAGTCTTATACTTGTCATTCCCTTCGTGTTGACTGCATAGATCTTTTAGTCTACCTAATGAAGGGCACTTTGAGGAAACTGGCATTGTACTCTGTTCCAATTTCAGCTTCAAAATTTTCTTAGCTTCACAGTTTGTCTTCCATTTTTCAGAGCAGCTTTAAAAAACCAAGACACTCTGTGACAAAGATTGGTACATGTCCTAAAGGTTACTATAATATTGCTTGTTTATTTTGGATTCTTGTTCTTCTCTATACATTTCATTTTATTTAGATTTTTATAGTATTTTAGATTTGAGAATTATACACTCAAGGATTATGCAAGTATTTATTTGTTTCTGCCTGCTTCATAGATCTTTGTATCCTTGTTCATTGTCACATTTAATTTTCCTCCTACACAATTATGCAAAATTATATGCCTTCTAAACATTGGAAAATTCATAATTTTGGTAAAAAAGATGTCAGGTTTTCTGACACCAGGATATATCTAGTGTATAAATTCAGCAATAATGATGCTACAATACAATGTTGAAAGCCTTTTATTCACATGATAATCTGAATTTACAAAATATGTTGTATTAAATCTTCTTTAGCTAATGTTTTATTTTACTGACAGATATTAAAAATTTTTATAGATTTTCTTTATTTCTTCTTTGTTTTTTTGGAAAAGGGTTTCAAACTGGCTTCGAACTCACTTCCTAAACCAGGCTGGCTCAAACTCTACCAATTTGATTTGAAATTGTCTCATTGCTATTTGTTTATCAATAAAATTATGGAAAAAAATAAAATAAAAATAAAACATAAAAAAAATCCTCACAGCAAGCCTTCTGCTTTAACCTCACAAGTGCTGGGATTATAGGTACTCACCACCACATCCAGCCTCTTATTTTTAAATTTTATTTAGAAATTATTTTAATGTAGTTTCAAAAGTAAACACTAAGTTAATATACATATGTACTATGCCCCCCAAACTGTTTAATTTTTTTAAAAAACTATAAAATAGCCTAATTTTTCTTGTAAAGCAATTGGAACATAATAAGTAATTTTGCGTGCAAAGCAGAAATTAAATGGATATTAGTGGTCTAAAGAAAATTACTATTTAAATGGTTTCTTATTTATACTGAACAAGTATAAATAATATGCTTATTTGATAGTAATTATCTGATTTTTCAGTTCTATAAAGAATGCCTGTATCTGTGCATTTTTAATATAGTTGCATTAGAACTTAACAGAGGTAATTTAGTATGTGTGTAAAGTTTAATTGAGTCTTAATTAAAACTCTGTGGAATCTGATATTATATTGTGTTAAAAGAATACATATTTTATACATGCACAGCAGCTTTAGGTGTAAGCCAAAATTTCTTAGGTAAGCCCGGGCACCTTTTTCTATTTCTAATACAGACATACAAAATACATCTGATTTTGAAATGATTGGTCTGCTCCCTAGGAGAAAGATTATAAGACTTTTTTATATATCAGTGCTTCAGCTTGAACAAACATCTTGTACCACTTTAAACTTGACTACAAAGTGTTTTATAAGCTTCTCTATAGCCCTTGCAAGTTATTGAGGTTAATGGTCAATGCAATTGCCATCTCTTATGCAATAAACTACTTTATTTTGTCTGTAAGTTCTCTAAGGAGTAACACAAGCATAAAAGGGGTATTCAGCATAGATGAAATATAACCCTATTAGAGTAGCCAACTAAATTACAGAATCTCTGAAGCAGAAAAGCTGCCAACTCTGTAAAGCGATGGTCTTTCTATTCTTGAATGAAATGAAATGATAAGCCCACTGATTTCAATAAAAGAAATTTGAACCAAAAATCCAGTCATAGAAAATGAACCTAATAAAATTGGAATGGTAGTACATATAATCTGTTTGATGATTGCATTGAAGGGAAATAAGAGGCAGATATGAATAGCTCTGAATATAGAAGCTCATTTTAAAAGAGAAAAATGATGAGAAAAAGAATAGTAGAGATGAACTACCTCCTACACACCTCAAAACTTACTGTCACAGAGCACCTGCTAAAATAACTTGTATGTCCTAGTCAAAACCATGCTACTTATGATGACTATGTATCTAGACACCCAAAACTTGATGCTTAATTACAGACCTGAAGAGGAGGAAGGAGGCAACATATAGAAGGAGGACCAGTGTGGGAAGACAAAGGAGATGGACAAGAGATGAAGAGGTGGTATGCACACTGAGCAACTTTCCACAAAGAGTGCAAACGTGTACCAATAAAAAAGTAAAAAAAAAAAAAATACAGATTGCTAAGTCACATTACTAATGGTATACTTAATAAAGTTATTTATGTAACATTGCATTTTATTTGAGGATGTCACTGATAATCCATTTTGTAGTTGGAGTCTTTAAAACTTTTGGAAAAAAATTTTTAATGTATTTAGTACAGGGTCTACTGGGTCTCATTACATAGATCTGACTTGTAGTGATCCTACTGTTTTCAGTCTCCCAGGCGCTGGGATTACAGGTGTGCCATGCCCAGTCACAATCCGTCTCACCCTGGGGGTGGGGCTAGCACAGCATGCAAGGGATCAAAGCCCGGTCCCTGCATCTGTCTAAGCAGGCTTTTTAACCTGTTGAGCTATCTGGAGAGCCCTAAAACTTTTACATACTCAATATTTTCAATACTTGTTATGTTATTTTTATTGGTTTCTTCAGTCTAGTACAAAATTTCTATTTTTCCAATGCCTACAAACCCTAAATTCCCAATTAAACTCCTATTAAAGCCTAATATTTATAATGAAATGCAAATAATGTTATGGATATGAGAAAGTCAAGACATAAAGAGAGTTTGGTAAATATATTTTAAAATGTTTTATTTCTCTGTTTTGTGGAGGTTCAAACTTTAAAATAACACATAATGAAAACCCAAATACACTTAAGTGTTTCATTCTTTAATCTCATAGATTCAACCTAGGTACAAACCTCACATAAAGGTTTATATGTAGCCCCCAAACCCCCCTAGTCTCAGCCCAAAGCCTCACATGCTCTAAAGTAAGGCTTTAGAAATGGGGTTAGATTACAAAATGAAGAGCTGACTTACCAGGCAAAAGCGGGTTTGAGTCACAAGAGGTTGGGCATTGTGGGCCTCACGGGAGGGTGTCATCTCCCTTCCTGGCTCCCCACTTGACTTGCTCTGCCTCTCAGCCACCATACCCACAGAGCAACTGTCCTGTGTCCCGCTACCCACCCGGGAGCTGGCCCACCATGCAATGGCCCAACCTTTATCCATGTATGTTTGTATTAGTATATGTGCACAGTACACAGTAATTACTTTCTTCATGGGGGTTGGTACAAGTACACAGCACAACTTAATTGCTTTTCATCCTCTTACTTTCCCTTCCTTTCCATTTCTCCCCCTCTTGGTCCTTTTCCCTTTTGCTAAATATTTATCTCCCTATTTTCTATGACTTTTTTTTATTTTATCCTTGCTTTATTTATATTTATGCTTTTTTATGTATTTAGTACAGGGTCTACAGGGTCTCACTACACAGATCGGACTCATAGTGATCCTCCAAGTGCTGGGATTATAGGCACATGCCACTACACCCAGTCTCAATCGCCATCTCAGTGCACCCTGGGAGCAGGGTGTCTGCCTACGTAGGCACTTTAATCTGCTGAGCTATCTGGCCAGCCCTGTAGTTTCTTATGTAAGAGAAACCATGTGATATTTAAGCTTATGTATCCGATTTATTTCATTTAACATTGTGTTCTTAAGGTACATTCATTGTCCACAATGACATTGTCCCACAAATGACTCCAGCTTATCTTTCTTTATGGCAGAGTTATACTCCACATTGTTTCAATACTATGAATGCCTGTCTGTTGGTGGGCATATAGAACAATTGTAAGATTCAGCTACTACAAGCTGAGCTCCTATAAATGCCAGTAGGCATGTATCACTGTAGAAGGTCTTTAAGTCTCTCAGGAAGATACAATAATTCTCCCATTTACCAACAAATTGTGTTCCAGGACAGATTCATTCTTAAGCCTAACAAAGTGAGTCTTGTATCTTTGACACAAATATGCAATGTACATTGTTTTTTGTGACTCCTAGCTTGCCATCCACATCACCCTTTTTCTGTGTGCTTCCAGACTTCTTGGCCTCTGGCTGAGCACTGTAGTACTGTACACTACACCAGAGTACCGTAAGCATGCAACAGCACAACTGTGAAGCGTTCTGCCAGATAACTGAGCTACTTGTGTAATTTGTTCATATCTATGAATGCAGGTCAACCAGAAAGTGCAGTGGATTAAAATACCTGCTTAGGCAGAGGCAGGGACCTGATTTGATCCCCGGTGTGCCATGCCAGCCCTGTCCCCGGGGTGCACTGAGGCAGCCATTGAGACCCAGCGTGGTGGTGCACGCCTGTAATCCCAGTGCTTGGGAAACTGAAAACAGGAGGATCGCTATGAGTTCAGTCTGTGTAGTGAGGCCCGGTAGATACTGTACTAAATATATTTAAGAAAAAAACAAAAGGTCATATCTACGAATGCTGGTAACATGAAGTCTTCATATCTGTGAAAGTTTGCAACTCGAATATTTCCAACTCAGGGATTTAATGTACCTAGAAGGGAAATAGCAAGGACTGAAATTTCTAAAATGTGAGCCAAAATAAACCTTTCCTCCTTAAATTATGTGAACAAAGTATTGTGTTTCAGAAATGCAAAAAATGACTAAAACACACCCCCCTAAATATCACGTTTCTTATGTACTCATGGTAACAAGGTTTTTGACTTGGGTGGTTGGGAAAATCTTTGCAAAATATCATAAACATATGGATATTAGACAGTAAATTCTACCTTTTTTTAAAAAAAATAATTTTAGGAAAGGGTCTACAGGGTGTTGTTAAGATTCTCACTGTTAGATTGGACTCATAGTGATTTGCCTGTTTACAGCCTCCCAAAAAACTGGAATTACAGGCACATGCCTCCATGCTGTCTCAATTGCTATCTCAGCATGCCCAGGGGGGTGGTGTGGCATGGTAGACCCAGGGATCGAACCCCTGGCCCCTGCACAGGCTTGCAGGTGCTTTAATTTGCTGAATTATTTGGAGAGTTCTTAATTCTGCCTTATTATTTTGTTTCTAAAACTGGGGATTTGATACATAGTATTCAAAGTGAGCTAAATTGCCTGCCATTTAACTTCTTTAAATTTTGAGATAGGTTATTTCTAATTCATTGAGCAGTACAAGCCTCAGTCTCCCAGAGTCTGGTATTGATTAAAAGCATGCATCAGCAATCCTGGTTTAGAATTTGCTTTACTCAACGCAATCCATGGAGAATCTTGATAGTTGGAAGCTATCAGAAGTGCGTATCTTCAAAGAAATGATCATATTGGACAGAAGTATAATTATCATTTGTGATTATTAACTAATATCTTAAGTAGCCGAATCTCATCTACTGAACAAAATACATACTAGTATGTCAGTTTCATACAGAAGATACTATATGAAAACTTCAATAGATGCAAAATAATTTCTATCTGGGAAAATTTGTGGTAGAATTAAGGAGGAAGCAAGACTCTTTTTTAGTACAAAGCACCAGTAAGACTTTCAAGTTTTCTTTCAGTTGAGGCAAGCACTAACAAAGTGGGAGATTATGTATTAGTTGACTATTGCTGCTGATTAATAAGTATCACAAAACTGGATTCAAACAAAATGTATTTATCATCTTATAATTTCATCAATTGGGAATGGGGAGTATATTCTGTTTCATGACTTCCAAGGCTCAATTTTTTGTTTTATCCCAGGATTCACCACACCTGTTACTCAAATGGTAAAAGAGTGGGGAAGAATGTACTCATAAGCTCATTAAGTTCCTAAGAGGATTTCACTCCTTTTGGCCCTAAGACTGAAGTCTCTAGTTTCTACATGTCTATTTAACAGACACTAGCTGCATTTAATATGAAAACTTCATTATACATGTAAATTCTTATTTAGTAATGAAACATAAGGTATACTAATATCATCATTGCATTATCACCCTAAAGACAAACTGAAATTTAAAGAAAAATTATCCTATTCAAAGTACACATATGTTGAAGAGGTAAACCTAGCATTTTAATACAATTTTAAAATTATGAAAAACTACCGTATTGGCTTTTATACTTTATTTCCTTTTAGCATAAAAGTAGTATGTTAAAATATTTGTTTTATAATACTTATTCAATGAGTTAGGAAAATAAACAGAATATCTTAAAAGAAAGCTCTCAAAACTAAATATGTTTACTAGATATCTGGTGCATAAATAGCCAATAATAAATTTGGAGCTGAAAAACCTACACGGACAGGCACTGCTGAGATTCAGGAGCAGCCAAGCCACAAAGTACAAATTTATTGTGTAAGAAAATGGATGATGATGGTGGAGACCTACCACGGTCAAGTATGAAGTACTGTAAGTAAAATACTTCGTGATTCCTAATGTATTGTTATCCTGTTGTTTTAAATTTCATCCAATTTTGTACTGAATTCAGCCTCAGCAAAAGGTCTTTCACTTAACTTTACTCTCCTTTTGGGCATCGCTTTAATATGTCTTATAATCAAGCAAATTATCTCCTGTCCCCGTAAGAAAATAAAAGCTTGCTTTTAAAACAAACATGAGTCATTTCCCCTGAGAAGGCCTCGAATTCTGTATGTCTACTAACCTTATAAAAACTGTATTTGGTTTGGGCCCTGAAGTGTATATTACAAAGTAAGGGATTGCTGAATCTAATTCCTCACTGTGATTCAGATAGAGGGATTTTAGGATGATCAAAAACCATCCACCAAAGTTGAAACTGTTGAACAAAAAGAAATCACTAGTTACTATGAGAAGGGTCAGAGTTGGTGGCCGAATGCTACACGAAGTCATCTCAATCATCAAGATTAAGGTGGATCATACAAGTTCTCCCTAATTCTAAAGTAAGGCACTAAATATTATGTTATTTCTTTGTTATCTGTAGTACAACTCCTTTTGTTCATCTCTCTAAACAATTATCTTTTCAATTCTCTATTATCCATTCACCAAATTTATGTATTTATTTGCCGAATGCTACATTTGTCTTTCCAAATGTATTTATAACCCAAGATGTTTATACGTGAAATTAAAGTTTAGAGTGTATAATACTGACAAGGTAGACCTTTGGAAGAAATGGCCTCAAAATTACAATGTCTATGAAAATGTATTCCCTGCTGATTATCTGTCCCCAAATAAATTGCCATTATAGTTTACTCTGTCATTTTCAGAGACTCTACAAAGAAAGACACTGTATCTGGGGAGCAGAACAAAATCATTTGCTTTACAGTGATTCCTCAATTTCTACCAAGGAGACACTGAGCCAATTTGACTCCATTTTCTTCATCCCAAATAACATAGGAACAGGATATGAGGGTAATCTGGTTGCAGTATCTGTCACCCCGTTGATCGCTAGGATTGATTTGGCTAATCTGGCTGCGTAGGAAGATGTCCCCTTCCTCCCTCTAGACTTCACATATGCCCCTCCTAAAGCTGAACACTTGGTCGAAGAGGACAGCTACCCTGGATAGAGGAGTACTGTTCCTCGGTCAAGGGTATATGAGTAGCTGCTCTCCCCTGCTAGGAAGAACCCCCAAACAAACTCTCCAAAAATGATATAGTAATAGAAAATTATAAACATTCATTGGTCTAAGGGGAACAAACTGCTTAGTGGAAAATATCAATGAGGCATGCTCAAAATGAAGAAAAAATTAAGATCTAAAAAAAATTAGACGGTCATTTTGTTTTATTGAATGTTTATGGCGTATTCAAAAGCTGACCATCAGTATTTATTCTTGGAGAATGAAACACACATCCCCTGAGAAGGCGTGGATCAGACAGTGCTACACATACAATATAAGCTCTCATAAATAATTGTATCAAGCATTCTGGCTCACATGAAACCGCGGTGCTTTTGATGTCAGTATCATATATTTTTCTTTTCTATTTATTTCAGTAAATTTGTTTAAGGAAGGTCTTCGTTAGGTTATTCAAGAGCAAACAAAAAAGCAAGCTACTGATGTGCTTTCTGAACTCATTTCACACATCTTTATTCTTAGGGCAATTAACAGATCATCAGAATGTTTTACAAGAAATCTGCAAATTCTCACTTCGTGTAAGGTTACCAGTTTGCATTTTAAAATATCAAAATGTTTGTAGAGCTCTGAATATTTTTATCACAAATTTAAACTAGTATCACTGGATATAATTTTATATGAAAGATTTTAAAAATTCATCCATAGATAAGAGGAACATATTTTCATATATCTTTTTGTTTGATTTGTTTCAAATGTACAAAGAGATGAAATATACTGAACATTGAGGTTCAGATTGGAAGGATTGAACACATGAACATTTCAATGTAGAAATCACAGGAAATGTCACTGTTTGATAATTTGATAGCCAAATTCTGCATAGAAAAGAAATATTGTCTCAGGAATGATTAATATAATGGCTTCATCATATAGTATTTCCACTCACTTATTACCAAGGACTGTTCATTTAATTCGTACACCTCATAGGGCAAAAGATCAGACAATTATGAACTCCTTTTTATTATTTTTTTTCATTTTTCTATCTTATAAATAATTGCTTTGGGGTGACACTACTTGTTTATGGCACTACTTGTTTATGGCTATTTGCCATCTACTAATTGTCACCTTTCACCTTTCATGGTGGTGAGATGGTCAGTAGAAATACTGATGGATCTTGCTTCCCATAGAAGAGTCACATGTGTTGTGCAACAACCGGTCATCTCTTTTCTCAAGTCCAAAGTCATAACAATGTGAGAAAGCAGAGAACATAAACTACTGAGATAGTAATCTTTCTGGACAGCGATGAAGAGAGAAAGGAAATTTGAGGCTTGTTTTAACAAGAGGAAATGGGAGTAACAAATACTGATGGGATTCTTGGGCTGATCAAAACTCTGAAAAGCCTCAAGAGGTCACACAAATTATATGTAGTTTACTTTTTTCCTTTATCATGAAATTTGTTTTATCAGCCAAATGATGAACTGTCACATAATCATATACTTAAAAAATAAAAATAAATATCATAGAAAAAGCTTGTCAACATTTTTCTGATCACTGTTTTGAAATAGTAGTAGACTACATGTAAAATAGTGGCACTGTATATAAACAAACAGAATTTCAATTAACAGGGGAAAAATGCTGCTATGTTTTCTTAAAAAAAGAAAAAATTTAAACTTGATAAAGTATTCTACTTGAACTAATTGTTGCTAATTGACTTATGATATGGTTTATATCTAGAGGTTCTGATAAAGCCTCATGCACTCACGGGTGAGGCTTTGCTGAGCTGGCAGGATCTAGGGCATGGGATACTAGGATTGAGGGTGTATGTGGTACTAAGTTAGTCCAGTAATTGAAATTAGTGTAATTCTGAGTGGCACCATCCCAAAAATGGCAACTGGATGGGATCAAAGGGCAAGGCAGGCTGCTGCTTGCTGCTTGGTGCTGCCTTCAGCCTGACATGCCATGAGCCATTTCCCCTCTGCCATGTGCTGGTCTGCTTTGAAGCCAGCCAAATATAGATTGAAGCCTCCACACACTGTGTGTTGAAATAGACCTTTCCCCCTTTAACTTCCATGTGTTGGGTGTTTTGAAGGACAAAAGTAACTAAGATTGCTCAAAAACTTATTTTGATGTTTTCTCTGTCTTGCTGTAATTGTAAAGAAGAAAGTCTGAAAATAACTATAAGCAGTGTATTATATTTATAATACACATTAATTGAATTACAATTATCAACTATGAAAAAAATCCTTCAAACTCAGGAACAAGGGTCAGACTTCCCAAGGTGGATATGTACATTCCTCACTTTTTTGTTTGTGACAGTTTTCTTAGTCTTCACCTTTTCTTCTTTGGAAATGCAGATATTAGTAACACCTGTCTCAGCAATTAATTACAGGAGTAGAAAGGAAATGACTAGAAGAACCGATGCACACACCAATGAATAAAATCAGCTATTTTATAAATTATTCTTATTATATTGGGTGGGATCACAAATTAACATTTAAAAACTTTATTCTAATAGAGGATACATTGACATCCATCTCTCTTTAAAACACACTGTCCCATCAGGGTTGGCACTTTATGAAGCTGTTCTCAAAGTCCCTTCTTTTTTAAAAAATTTATTTATTTGTGTGTGTGTGTGTGTGTGTGTGTGTGTGGCCAGCTCAGCCCACCAGGGGGCGGGGCTGGCTGGCATGTGGTGCTGGGGGATTGAACCGCGGTCCCTGTGCTTTGCTAAGCTTGTTCTAAGTAGGTGCTTTAGACCACTGTGCCACTCACCAGCTCCCCCCTCTTTTTTTTTTTTTTTCAAAGTTCCTTCTTATACTTGAAGTTCTTAGTTATCTTGCATGGGACGCTTCCAAATCCTGAATGGATTAACAACTTGAACTTTTATTGTTCTTCTAACTTCATGGAAGAGAGTGAAATGGCCCAGTGCCAGGTACAGTGAATGAGGTGGGTGAGCACACACTGGGATGTTTTTCTGATATTTCTTTTCTGTCAGATTGTACTTGGGTAACAACATTCACCATGTGTTCATCATGTCTTAGAAAAACATTCATGAGAAGAATTGAGAACTACTATAAAAAATGGCAAAAATGGTAAGGTACACGTACTGTAAATGAGAGAAAGTATTGTATAGTGTTAGTAGTAATGTCTTTTACTATAATGATTTTTTCATTTTTTATTTATTTTTAATAATTTCATTGAGAAACAAATAGCAATGAGACAGTTTCAAAACCTATCAGTAGGACAGTTTCAATAATAAATACATTGCACATTGTTGTCTCAGTGGTTATTCATTGCACAAGATGCAAGCGTGACATCCAGTCCACAAACACTATTAGAGCAGATCTTATTCATTGAATTAAGAGAATGTAGTTGCATATCTTTCCTAATTATTTTGAATACACAGATAGGAAAGGGTCATTCATTTGTATCCCCTTTTTTGTTTAGTTTTGTCAGAGAAGGGTATTCCACTGTCATTTAAGTATTGGCAGTGCTTGAATCCAGCAAAATACCTCAATATAGTCCAGTAGTCCATACTAGTAGTGGGCCATCCGCAGGACTGGCAATGTCAGAAGTTGCTGACCTGATCCCTTTATAACCCGTCTTACCAACATGACTTCACCCCTTATAACTTATTTTCATATCTTTCTGCTGGATGGTTAAGACGAAGATAAAGCAAGACCTATATAACAAGAAATGTAACTTTTGTATCTGATAAGGTCAGTTGTAATGATTTTTTTTTTAAATTTAAGCATCAACAGAATAGTTGTCACCACACACATGCACAAACGTGTGCACGTATATATATGAAGGGGGCTTTAGTCACAGCTCAATACATAGGACTTCTTCTAAAGGGAGAATATAAACTCTAGAAATAAAGATAAACTCCTACTACTGTAATCTTAGTAATCCACTCATACAGGGTTTTTTTTTTTTCTCTTTTTCTTTTTATGTTTCAACTACTTCAAGCATCATTGATTTGAAGGTTCTGCCTTTCACCTAGGGACATAGAATGCTTTCATTTATTGGATGTTAATGTGCCTCCTGTCCATTTTAATTTTCCTAAGTCAAAGAACAAATAGGCAAAGAGGATAATTAAGCTACTGACTGGAATTAATTATTTTAATTATCAAGAGAAATTTGATGTTGTTGATAAGAACATGGGGAAAGAAATAAATGAGACTTGCAATGCATGTTATATTCTTAAGTATCTTTTATTATTTTTATATCAAATATTAAAAATACCATAAAAGTTAAGCTCATTGAATACCCAAAACCTTAATAATGAAGATATAAGTCATTCTATGACACAGTCATGCTGACAGAAGACAGATGGCTAACACAGGATAGACAGAGTAAATATCAAATATAATTTAATGACATTGTGTACAAAGGAGACTGTTAGTATAAAACATAATTTTTTCTATGGTCATTTATATTCTTTCTCACCTGTATGGTCTACTGATGAAACTTGCTAAACTATTCTTCATTTATGCTGTTTGGTTTTCTATTTATAGAGTTTTGCTTTAATCATTGTGTATAGTTTCCATCTTTTGCCTCTCTCTGGTCTTGCATTTTGTGTATACTGTCCAGTAAAGTCTTAAAATAGTAATCATAATTATTTTAAATCCCCTGAACCATAAATGTCTCTATTTGAATTTGATACTGATAGTTTTCTTTTGACTTTAGATTGTATTTTTTCTTTGCATTTCATGATTTTTGTTCATGTTTTGATTTAATGAAAGATGGATGTATTGTTTTAGATAATAGGAGTTGTTGTTACACAGGCTTCTAGTGCTAGATCTTTTGTTGACCCACATAAAAGCTGGATATGGGTCTTATGTTTCTTGTAGTTTGTAGGGACCAGAGAATTCAGCTTCTCTTAGACACCTGATTTGTCTCACTTCATCTCCCTGACATTGAGGCTTTTTGTTACACTACCACTCTGTCCAGTAGCTTTTTTAGTTGAAATCCACTACTTTCATGCTAGCAAGGTGTTAAAATTTGGGATAGAAAAACAGTGTTTTATAACCTTTTCATTCTGGTCTCTCATGGGCCTATATAATAGAAATGTAGTCCTTGCAAACATTTCTGACTCTTCCTAGTCTAGCCAAATACTTTCCCAATTTTCATTGCTTCTTTCTTTAGCTGCAGCATTCCCAGTATATCACTAGAATTGCCTTCTCTGAGTATTAAAAAATCAGTAAGGCTGTAACAGTTTAGACAGGACAAAGTCATCTTACTTTCAGTGTCCTCAGGTGTTGGTGTTGCCCCATTGACATATTTTTCCTTGAAGAATATTTCTTTGTCAGGGAGAAGAAGCTTTGAAATTCTTACTGTGTTTACTCTTCTTCCACTGCAAGAACTACTGGGAGGATCATTCTGAATCATGGTTAGGAAAACAGCAGTTCCTTGAACCAATGATTCTTAAGTGTAGGGCCACTGGACATGAGCAGTGTACTCCAATGCACTCAAAATCCAGGAATAAGTCACAGCTACGACTTCAGTTTACACTGTCCTGACCTTCTGCTCCAGGTAAGCGGACCTCTGTTCTTGTATTAATGTGCCTGTCTCTCCAGATTTCATGATTGCAATTTGCCCTGTGACCTTAGTTCTTTACCAGGTATGAGGAAAGTCATTCCTTTTTTTTAATTTGTCTGCTTTTTCCTTGTCATAATGTTATGAGTTGTGACTCTTAAACTCTGTATGTAGGAGCTAAAACTGCCACCCTCAGTTTTAGAAAGATAATAATTTAGAAATTTATTTTACAAAACATGGGATGTGTTTCAATTATGGGAAAGGAAATTTCTCGGTTTTACAAACTGTTTATAGGTATGAAAATGTTGACTGTTCCTGTCAGATACAACTTTAAATGTTTTAAGAATTGGTATAATGTCTTCTTTTTTCTTTTGACGCACTAAGAATATTAAGTACTTAGTCTTTGCATTCCTTCCAAAATGAAAAGTGACTATTTCCTTAACGTCTCTTAGTTATTATTTTAGTATCAAATCTTATGCCACTTGCCAAGAAACTATGGCCAATAACTGTGACCGTTCTTTTCTCATGTTTTTAAGCCTGTGTTAAAACTACTAGAAGCAATATTGTGGGAATATAAAAATCTATCAGTCTTTTGATCTTATTCCTTCCAATGTCACTTCCCCCTATGGAGCTTTAGATGCCTTTAAAATTTTTCTGAATAAGAGTGTTTCTTTTACACTTACTCTTTCTGCTTCTCTTGCTTGAGGGAATGATTGATCCTGATTAACTTGTCAGCACTTTCTTCATTTGGTAGGCAGAATGCCTGTGCCTCTAAAGCTCTACAAATACTTCTCGCCTTCATAGAATATCATAGATTCATGCCACTTGCAGTAGGCTGGAATGTAAAATGGTTAATTTGGTGGCAAAACAAATAAAAGAGATTAATTAGTGTTAGTCAAGTAAGGTAAGATACACAATGAAACTCAGATTCCAGAATTTCCTTAGATAAGGCAGTGCCGCACCCCAAAATTCTATTCCTTCAATAAAAAGAAATTTTCTTCCAAGATCAGGTTATGAAAAATTATGCTGCTATAAACATGGGTGCACATATATAATTATGGTATGATGTTTTCAGTTCTTTTGGGAAAATACCCAGAAAGAGAAGAGCTGGATTCAATGGGATTTCTAGGACTAATTTTTTGAGAACTTTCCATACTGATTTCCATAGTGGTTATACCAGTTTACATTCTTAACAACAGTGAAGAAAGGTTCCTTTTTCCCCACAGCCTCTCCATTTGACAATGAAAATGTTTAGCATAACAACCATTGTTGATTAGCTATTCTTTTTACAAAAATTTATAACGTATGTGTTGTTGTATGTTGCCCTGATTCTGTCTCTGTTTCTATTTGTTTTTGCTTTTATACTCTTTGAAATTAAATTAAATTAAATTTTAAAAAGAAATATTCTGGAAGTTCTATGATTCTCTAAATCCTTTGAGGACAGCAAAGATAAGGCTCCTGTGTCCATGAAGATACTTTGTAGGACAAGGAAATTAGCAGCAAATAAGGAAAAACAAATTAAGGGCAAGCAAATGTCACAGGTAGAGTGCATTCTACAGAGGATTTACGTAAGATGACTTGATAGACTCAACAGTTGATTTTTTGAATCAAGTGATTTGAATTGCTTTCAGATCCAAGTGGCCAAAACTCAGTTACATAAAAAATAGAAAGAGTTGGTGGAAATGCAACTAGAGAAATTTGAACTTATGAAGAATAGTTTGGCCAAAGACGACTGCATGAGAGGGAAAACATTACAAAATAAAAACAAGTTAACGAGACTATAACCAATTAGATAAAACACTGGAAGGTAGATTAGGAAAGTATCATTGGAAGTGTTGACACCTTTTCTGTCAATACCATGACTTATTATTTCTTCTAAAAATAGTCTTTTACTTTCATCTTTTGAAAATACATAGGTTAAAATATACTTACATAACAGAATAACACTATATCTATGAAGTGGTTTGTCACATAAAAAGATAAATCTATAAATTTACTTAGAGTTTACATTTTCAAGTACTGTATAAATAAGATATTAGATTTTAAGGATTTTTTGATTATGTAAACTGCTACTTCTATGTTATCTGGTATAAAAGGCATATTAACTTTTTTACTGGTATATAAGAAAAGTCTAGCTTATGACTTTTAAAAACTCTTGTAAAGATTTATTAAATCAGGCAATGTCAAAAATGAGATATGAACAAAAGCTTTCTAGAATTAAAGAATCAGCTCTTCCTAAGAAGGACATGTTAGCTGGAGATGTAGCTCAGTGGCACGTGGTACAGTGCCTGCCTGG
>NW_004524623.1:11072947-11080280 GCF_000260255.1 Octodon degus
TGCCCCCTGACAAGCGCAACATCCTGAGTTTGATCCCCAGTACAAAGAAGGCAACAAAAATCAAATAACTGTGGTTTTTCATTTTCCAACTTTAAAAACTTTGCCAAGTGTGGTGGCACATGCTTGTAATTCCAGCACTTGGGAGGGTGAGTTAGAGAGATTGTTGTGAGTTCAAAACCAGCCTGGGCTACAAAGTGAGCTCAAGGTCAATCTGAAGTGCACAGTGAGACCCTGTCTCAAAGAGACAAAAAAAAAAAAGTCAATTGCTTAAGTAATATTTATTGTCTTCAGAATACTTCAGGATTTTCATGTGGAGAGACAGGACATTGCACTCTTCTTCCCAGGAAGCATCTTTACTCATGGTGGAGCTGACTTAGCAGATTCCTATCTAGAGGCAGGCAGAGTGTGTGTGGAATATGGCCCAGCAGTTCCTTCGTGTAGATTTTGTGTCTTTGTCTCCTTAAGTGGGCATATACTATCATTCTACAGTCTCCATGAGTATACATTAGTATTCTAGTGTGTTTGGATGTGGCTTATGTTACAGAGTTATATCAGAACTACTTACACATACACAGAGGCTGGTATCACTGTACTTTCCCTCCACAATCTCTCTTGGAAGTGCTGACCTCATTCCACTTTGAGTCAAAGCATCATCCTAGTTCAGGATGTACTTTCATAACATCATCACATCTGTGGCCATTTTTCTCTTTGACCATAACCTCGCTGCAGCTAGAGATGGACTCTTTAACTAAAGGAACCCAATAAGGAAGGATCAAACAGGTTCCGCAAATCAGTCATATAATACAAATGAATGTTTTGAATCCTCCCAGAGTTGAAACCCATCCCCAAATAGTTCCCCAGGAACTCAACCTTTCCATGTCTGTGTTGAAACATAAGCGATTCTCCTCATTCAACTTGTAATCTCCTCTATGACCTTCCACTCATCACCTATTTTTGTGGGCAGCAGTTGTTTAAGTTACATTTTCCGCAAACCTGTCTCTGAGGAGCAGGCAGGTAATTTAGGGTGAAATAATTCTGATGGATGGCAGTGCCCATTTTGGTCAGTTGTTTGGCTAACAAGTTAAGGGCATTGGTAGTTTCATTAGCTATAATTCCACAGTGGCTTGCAGTCTGCTTATGCAGTTTGCCATATGTGGCATGGAAACGGGGATGTAGTAGCCCCAGGACCCTTCCTCAGCCTGGGTGGATGGCAATACCATAATACTGAATTAAGCATGCAAAGAGCCATTTGTTGTCTTTCCAATTGTCAATTTTCAGGGCACAACATTTTCTATGAGTCCATCACATCACCTCCATACCCTGGGACCCCCAGAGGTTCTCCCCTCTAAAGTGGGAGTATAAAGCAAGATGGGCAGATGGTCCCTACTATACAAGACCCTGATCAGTTTGGGGGAAGTGTAGCATGCTGAGTTCTTCTATAGATTCAGCACAGTCTGCTGCTGTCAGCCATTTGGTGTCTGCATCAATAATGTCCCAGGCCTCCTTAATGAGAATAGTTGGTCTAAGTAGTCTGGCAGGTCCACCATTGTGTCTTCAGGACAGGTGAGTCGTAGGGCATTTGGTCCAGACACTCTAGGAATCCTATACAAATGTTGAACTGGTTTTGTCACTGGGCAAGATAATTTCTTCAGATCCAGGCTGTAGTCTCTACTAGGGATAAGAATAGATTCCAGGTTGTGGCCATGACTGGGGGAGGGTCCTTTCCATTTCCTCATAAAATGAGTGAAAGAAAAAATCTGATAAAATGTGGTCGCTCAGATGATAGTGACCCTTTTGAAATGTAGTACAGTCCTTGGATCAATGCCTTTCCTATGGATAGATAGATAGATAGATAGATAGATAGATAGATATGAGTTGCTATATAATCCTAATCTGGAGATCACTTTTCTACTGAGTCTCTTAGATTAAAGACAATAAAGTTAACAGAATTACAGGTTGCAATTCACAGCTAAGTGTAACAGCT
Organism: Octodon degus; assembly: GCF_000260255.1. Classification (NCBI taxonomy): domain Eukaryota; kingdom Metazoa; phylum Chordata; class Mammalia; order Rodentia; family Octodontidae; genus Octodon; species Octodon degus. Next base: position 11,074,932 of record NW_004524623.1, read on the forward strand.
ACGTTTTGGAGGCATACTGCCTTGTATATATTTTTGCTGTTGTTACATATAAATTCAACTTTATTGAGCATAGGAATATTTGGATTTTCAGATTAGTTATTTTTACTTTATGGTTATTAGTTTTGAAGCTATCTGATCCATGGTAGAACTTATTAACTGTACTACATGAAGATGCTTGCCAAATACTTCAATCCCGTATTCATAAACAAATATATTTACATCCTAAGAGAAACATTTGTAATTGGATTAGTACATAGTAACTCCTGCTACTTTCACTGCTCAAGTGGGTAATAGGAGCTCATCCACTCCACCGCAAATGTGAAGCATGGGCACAAATTTGAATTTTATACAAAATTTTATACAAAAATTCAGTTTCACTCTTATTCTTACATACCTTACAGGCAAGCATATACTTTTGTTTTCATCTCCTAGATGAACAAAAAATACTTTTGTACTGCCTTATCTTTACCCTTCCAAGTACCCCAGGAGCCACAGCTCCAGTGGGCCCCATAAGCCTAGTGATCACCATGAACAGGTAGGTTGGGTCAAGGCCTGTTCACAAATATACCTATCACTGTGTTTGTATTCTTATTCCCATAATAGTTCAACATTTTAGGAATATCCAGAGATTTTTGGTAATGAGGACTTTGAACTATTCTTTAGTCGGGGAGTACTTCAGATTGAATCGGATATACTGGTTTTCATGTTGGCAGATGGAATAAGTTGCCTTATTATGTGTGCAGGTCCCTTAGCCTGGTGACCAACTGGCATAGATGTTTCCTGCAATAAACTAACACCAGTTAGTAGGTGGGAGAGGAAAATCTCCTACTCTAGGCTTATAAGCAGAGAGAGTCAGGAAAGGGGGCAAAGAGCATTTAGGTTTACTGTTTCTATTTTCTGATTTACATTAGGAGAAAAAATCATCAGAACTTAAGGATTGAACAATGAAAAGAGAGAAAGGAGAAAAGTTAGGAAATATGGCAGATAGAAACTAAATTAAACTAATTAAATATAAATCAAACCAATTAAAGATTGGTGACATGTTTCCATCTAGATTTGAACTTACTACCTACAGAGCTCATACTGAGGAAAGCCAGGCTCCTCCCCTGCCCCTCCCCCATGGTGGTGGGGACTAGCCTCTCATACTTTAGATCCCTTCTCTTTTTTGGTAATGAACAGAGAAGTTCAAAGGATCTGAGTTGTCCTTTTTCCATATTTAACCCAGCTTTTCATTTAAAATTAATTTCCTATAATGTTGGTTATGCTTTCCTTCTTTCCCCTTTGGCCTCAATTTGGTACATTTTTAAATTTCTCTGGCTGTCAACAGACTTTCAAGTAACCTTGAATTACTGTTCTTATTTTAACACATACAGAAAGCAGGAAGAAGAGTAAGTTGACCCGGTAATCGTACAAGGCTACAAGAATCTACAATACATAAAAATAAGCATATAAATTAAATAAAAATTATCAATTTAAATTGGCATCCAAAAATTATTTAACCAGGATTTGCAATAATGGGCTTTTACTGTGATCTGGACTTGTCTCATGCCACAGCACGAATGTGTTATGGTTAATCCTCTGTTTTTAATTGGGGCACAGGAAGTTGCACCCTCCTAATTTTTCTCTTTAGATAAGAAAAAGGGAGGTCTTTCTCCCTTTTTTGCAGCTGCCAGGATAGCATCAGGAGTTGTGTCCTCCTTGGCTAGCATCAGTCTGGGGTTCTAGGACTGGGGTAGGGATTCCAGAGGATCCCATGTGAAGGAGGGAACTGACGAAGAATCCTCTCCTGTTAAGTCATTGAGTTTTTGGGAGAAAGAAGAAACCTGGTCCCTGTCTCCAACATAGGGCATGACCTATCTCTTCCTGAGGCTCCAATCTTTTATCATTAACTAATTCTACCAACAATTGATATACCCAGTCCTTGTCCAATTTGAACTTTGGCCAGAAGACAGATAGGACAAAATTGAGAGTTTCTGCTCAAATGAAATGATGATCACAATAGCTCCCCGCCACCCCCGGGAAGGCTGGTGCCCCAAGCCTTCAATATTAACCCAAGAGGACTCTAACGGGATTATCATTCACCAAGCCCTTTGGTTCTCTAGCCTATCTTAATGAAGAAGCACATTTATTTCTCATTCTGTCCTACAAGCCTAAAGCTCAACCTCTGAAGCATGGAGATGTCTTACCAACAGTCAATGGAAAAATAAAAGTCCTCAGGGTGGCTGGGGTCGCTTGCTGTAATCCTGAACACTTGTTTAAGTATTTCCTTCTCAAGTGAGTTCTCAGTGAACTACCAAACCCTGAACAATGGCCATTGGATTTCAGAGATGGTCCAGAGCTTTCCAGGAGTCAGTTTAACATCATGCTCACTTGAATATCTCTTTTTAAAATTTTCAAACATACATGTTAGGGGTTCAGATTTCCCTGCTTTCTACTCCATGACAGACAACTTCCATGGACAAGACAGAGAGGAGAGAGGGGAAGAGTTTAACTTGAGAGGGTCACACAGTTGCTTTATCTCTCTTCAGTCACTGTTCCCACAAAAATATTTTAGGCTCCTCTTAGCATTGGTGGAGCTCCCAGGGGCCTGTCATCACCCTTAACCAGATGAGGAAAACCATGGAACTGGGGATCTGGACTCGATGCTCACTTTGGCCCTGAAGGCAGGTCAGAACTCTCTTGCTGTCAGTCTCACTCACAGGCAATCATACCTCTCCAACCTGCAGTCTAGAGCACAGCCCCTTAGGGCCACATCATTCTTTGCAGAGCTGCTTGGGCAATTCTGATACCCCAGTCCGCTGCCCATTTCCTGAGAGTTGTGGTTTTAGTTTCAGTGAGACTTACTTCTGGAACTCAGAGGTGACTTACTTCCCACTCTGCTTTTTCAAAAATAAGACTACCAAATCCATCCAGATCTCACAAAATCGGGTGGGTAGTGCTCCCTGAAGTGGTTACTGTGTCTCTGGTTCCCTTGTGCTCTTGCCCAAGCACATTGGGAGGGTCCAACCTCCCTTAAAGATCCAGTGGTCTGCTGGCACCAGCAGAGGTCATATCTCCTGGCACTCCAGAGGATCAAACTCCAGCAGCAAAGGAGGTAGAAATGCATCATCTCTGGATTCCAGCCATGAGACCGAAATAAGGCTACAGGAGTTTTGTGTAGTGTTTCATCTCTCCACATGAATTTTTTTGTTTTGTTTTGTATTTTAGGGAAGGGTCTACAGGGTATTCAGTGTCTCACTACTAGATCAGACTCCTAGTGATTTTCCTGTTTACAGCCTCCCAAATGCGGGGATTACAGGCGCACACCACCACGTCAAGTCTCAATTGCTGTCTCAGCGTGCCCCATGCATGGGGCCAGCACGACAGGACCAAGGGAATCAAATCCCAGGCCCCTGTGGTGTTTTAATCCACTGATCTATTTGGCCAGCCCCCCCTTTTTATGTCTATGCGAAAATGTTTCAAATTTAAAAACCTCAGTTATACAAACAATATTTATTGTTCCTTAGAACTTTAATAATAGTTTAAATAATTTCAATAATGGCCCTTAGATCTTATAGTTGAGAAAAATTGTGACTCAAATTTCTTTAATTTTGTTTTTCTAATTAAACTTTTTTTGACTGATGATACAAAGGTAAATGTAACACACTGCCAGTTCTATAGCTGAGATTTAAGAAGCATTACAGAATTCCATATTTTCTCTTGTACCTCTGTCTTTGTTGTAAAAAGAACATGTTTTGGTTTGCTAGCTAGTACAATGTAAATAAGAATTGAGGTTAATTTCTAGAATTTAGTCTAAGCAAAGGAGTATCTGGACAACCATTTTTTGGGATGATCAACAGTCAGAAATTAGTGAATTAAGTAAGAAAATGATGTGAGGGATATTAAATTTGAGAGGTGCTTTAGGCACTTGTTTGTAAACTTCTAATTTGGAAATTGTATCTGGTTTGAAGTACACTGAATTCATTCAAGCTAGAAACATAAATAATCCACTTAAAAATCTATAAACATTAAATCACAGGATGGATGGGATCATCCAGAGAGTGAGTGTGGATAAAAATGAGAAAACAAAAAAATCTCTAAGTAATAATACGATACTGAGAATTCAAGTAAAGAAAAAGGAACCAGTAAAACTCACTGGGTGGTAAAAGGCTCAGGTCAACTTCTGACATTGTCAGTCCTATGGATAACCCACTACTATTATGGACTACTGGACTGTATTGGAATATTTTGCTGATTTCATCCACCTACAATATTTAAATGACAATGGAATAACCATCTATAACAAAACTAAACAAAAAAATGGGATACAAATGAAGGACCATTTTGTATCTGTATATTCAAAATAGTATATAAATACAGTGACTTTCTCTTAATTCAATGAATAGAAAGATTTGTACTAATAGTGTTTGTGGACAGGATATCATGTCTGCATCTTATACTATGAATAACACTAAGAAGACAATAATATGAAATATATTAATTATTGAAACTGTCCTACTAATTGGTTTTGAAATTGTCCCATTGCTATTTGTTTCTCAATAAAATTATTTTAAAAATCGCACTGGTAAAAGAAAACATGGTGATGTCTTAATTGTAAACAGGTCTTCAAAAGTCTCAGGCATTCAAAGGTGGAAATTTTTGAAAGGCAATTGACTCATGGAGCTTTTGTACCCATCAAAGCTTTGACCTAATAGCTGGTTAACTTTGGATGAGTGTACTGGTAGGAGCCGAGGCCTGGGCCTGTAGCCATTCCTCTCTCTCTCTCTCTCTCTCTCTCTCTCTCTCTCTCTCTCTCTCCTGGTTATCGTGGGCTCAGCAGATCCCTCTGCCATGGCTGTTCATTGCACATTACACTGTGGAGCAGCTACCAGGGACTGAACCCACTGAAAGAGAGACCCAAAATAAACAACTTTTCTTTTAATTTGTAAAAGTTGGGTATTTTTTCCTTGTGACAGGCAAATGACTAATACAGAAGGAAAGGGTAGATCGGGATCTTCCTGCAGATAATGCTCAAAAGATATCTCCAGAAAAAGGAAAGCAAATATGTAAAATCAATAAAGAACTTGGGTAGGTGTGCAGAAGTCTAAATGGATTGGTTGATTGATTTTTAGTAAGATGCAATCCTTTGGTGATTTTGACCAGAGTTGCTTCGCTGAACTGAACTTGTGAATTATCAGAAATCTAGCTAGAACTATGAGAAAATGGAATGGGAAATGATGCAATGTTTTAGAAGTTTTAAATATATATGTAATGCATGTCCATAAGTTGTTGAATATGAGCCAACATAAAGAAAAGTGTGTTAATGCAAATAGGAGATAATTTCAGATTCAATTGTTGAGACAGCAATTA
>NW_004524623.1:11080380-11091401 GCF_000260255.1 Octodon degus
AGAGAGAGAGAGAGAGAGAGAGAGAGAGAGAGAGATTGGTACAAGAACTGTAGTGTTTGATTTTTACTTCTTCACAACTTCTGAATGCTTAGTAAAATGAAGCAAAATTTAAAAACAGATAGATAAAATTAGATGAATTAGATGATTTAGTCAGGGAGTGGAAATTGAGCAATGATCATCTTGAAGTGTTATACAGATATAAAATAGTAGAAAATATAGACTTCTGAGATTTACTTTTGCAACTTAAAAGTAAGGTCCATTAATAATGTTGATTTTTTGTTGCTCATTTTCTACCTGTTCAATTAGGGGTTTAAAAAATCATTAGTTGTAATCACTGGGACTAGAAAATTTTCAACATCTTAGTGGTGGAACAGGATAAAATATATAATTTGCACCAAACCTGATATCAATTCAGAAAAATTTCAAGGGAAACTTCCCTCCTGTATTAATCAGTACTTTCAATTGCTTTGACTGTATGACAACTCCATTTCATAGTTTTGTGTAGTAGCTGCCAAACTGAGAAAAGTTGGGGAATAGCACACTGTTTCAACATCACCTATACATAAAAGTGACCCAATTTGTGGATAAAAGTTGTTCAGTTTAAAGGAGTATCATCTTCGTGGGGCCAGGAATATTGGTGAGGACGGTGAAGATCTAGATTATTGGATGAATACGATGAAAGGAAAGTGAAGTAGTTCAACGAATAGTTTATCCAAAGAGTTGTAATAATGCTGTTTTAGAGAAATTAATTTGCAAAATAAAAGAAAGAAAGAGAAAGGAATTTAGTGGATCACAAATAACAAGGAGGTATCATTCAAAGTAATTCCAAAACTAATTACTCCAAAACCATAGAGAGCTTTGATGACAAGGAGATAGAAGACTAAGGGAGATGGAGAAGTGGAAAAGGAGGTCAAAGAATGAGCCCCGAGAAACACTTTATTGATACGTGCTTCAAATAGCAGTCATTCCCAGTGGCGCATACTGCCAGTAGGAATGAGTAACTGAAGTAGTCCACAGGAAAATGTCATTGGAAGTGAATAATTCATTGCACCAAGCAGCTGAGGGATTTGAAAGGTCATGTATATGGAAGTCGTGTTTTCCCAAAGTGATAAGACCAAGGGAAATAAAGTACCAAAGTTTATAGAATTTGTTTTACATGAAAGGTGGCTGGCAGTATGAATAAGGAGAAATAACTGAAGATCAGAGGCAAGGATATTTTCCTCACATCCAGTCCCAAGGACAGGGTTTGGGGACATAAAATAATGAAACACACACACATTCACACACATTCACACACATTCACACATACACACAGTAAAACACTTGGCTATAATATGACAGTGCTGTGGAGAGATCAGGAAATGCAGGTGTTTGAAAGTTTCACACATTAAGAAAGGAGTAGATAGATTTTTCTGTGTACTGCATTTGAGGAATCAAGGAACAGTAGGACCTCAAATCCAGTTATGGGATGTACAGAACTATATGAGTGATTGTGCAGGTTCAGGGATTTTAGTTGTTTGTGAAATAAAGAAGGCTATAACATGGCATGATTAATACTGATAACTTTTTATGGGAAATTGCATAATCACTTCTAATTATTGTTTCCTCATTAGGACTGTGTGCTAAACAATTGTGAACACACACCATACAGACTAAGGGAGGGGCAGTCATACCAAAAGCATGCAATACTGTGCCCATCTTTCGAACTTGCTTGGAATTTTCTCCATTAACTGTAGTTGTGAGAGGGAAAACTTGAATTTTATATATACATTTTTAATTTTTAGAATAATGTAAATTGATGTCAGAGAAGTAGTAGTAATGCTGAGAAATCTTAATCCTCTGAATGGTTTTCTGAGTGAAACAGCTACACTAATAGCAATGTTTCCTTTAACATGCTATTGCTAATATTTTAAGGTCTATGGATACCAGGATGAGTTCTGCAATATCCAATCTGCATGAACACATACTCTAGAAATTTGCAGCCATCTTTTTAGAAAACTTACTATACTTTTTCTTGAGTTTAGTTTTTGCATCTGTGAAACTACCATGTAGTGCTCTTATTGCGATTAGAAGGAATAAATATATTCAGATTTATGAATATACCTCCTACAAAGTTTTTGGTATTACCATAATCATTATAAATAACTGTTCTCATCAACTATTATGGAAGAAAGATTCCAAAGAATAGTTGAATCATTCTTCTATTTATAGCATAAACTACATCTGGTCAGTGTACCAGTACCCAAATTTATAAAGATATTTAAAATGTCGTTTTCATGAAGGAGAAAACTATTTGTTTTTAATCATAGGTAATAAGTTAAAGATTTAATAATTAGAATAATATTGTTAAAAACCAGCACTGAATTATTCTACATTTTCTAATTAAGTCTAAACAAGTTGGTGTTTTAGTGTTCTGTGGTTCTAACTGTAACCAGGCTGATAGAATAGCTGGAAAAATTAGCAGCAACCTCTTTTATGGTGTTTTGGTAGCAAGGGAAGGGAACCAATTGAGTACTGTTTCTTAATTTAAAAGACCATAATTAAGCTTTTGAAATTCAAGTCAGTAATTCCTTCATACTTTAACTGTAAAATATAAGTCCTACCTGATGACCATAGCTATGAAAATTTGGTGGAAGTGGTAAGAAGTGTATTTTTTTCACTATGGTAGCTTTGCTTTGCTTTCTTAGTATCTTTCAGAATTTGATATCAAATTTTTACCTACATCAGAAATCAATCAGGATGCTTTCCAAATTTTTATTTTCTCTTTCAAGGACAATAACAGTGTGTAGCATACATGATGAACTCTGGCTCTAACATAATGCAAGTGAAGAACCTCTTGATAGAAGAACACTCATTGTATGTTTATATGTTTTATATTCATTGATTTTTAACTATTTTAAGTTTATTTTAAGTTAAGAATTTCAGTTAATCAAGAACAATCAAGAACTTTCAAAAATTATTTCATCTAAAAAATTTAATATTTATTATTTTTCTTTTCTTTTTCCTTTCTTCCTTCCTTTCCTTCTTTCTTTCTTCCCCCCCCCCAACTGTGGCATTTCTAATAGCTATGTGACTTAGAAAAAAATCCTATTGAAACTATTTAAACGTTGTTTTTCTAACACAAGTAATGACATGACTATTGAGTACATAGAGAAAACAAAACCAGTGCATTGAATGGATATCTTTAATTTTTGCGTTTATTGCATAATTATTCATAATAGACAAGACATGGAATTGATATCAATGTCCATTGAAAGGTCAAAGGATTAAGGAAATGTGGCGTAGATGTACAACATAATACTATGCAGTCATGAAAACTAACAATTTCATTCCACTTGTAGCAATATGGCTAAGGCTAAAAGACGCTACACTCAATGAGGTAAGGCAGACACAGAAATATAAATATTCTCCCCCATATATGCAGGCTGAAAACATTGACCTTATAGAATCAGAGAAGAAAATGATTATTTACAAAGGCTATAGGTCACGAAACTGTAGCAATTTTTTAACTCTTCATTTTCACATCATTTAATTATTTTCTTATAATTCTTCTACCTTTGATTAGTAGTAAAAATTAATCAAGGGGAGGAAATATAGCTCAGTGGAATAAGCACCTACCTGGCAAGTACAAAGTCCTGAGTTCAGTCCCCGGTAGCACACACACACACACACACACACACACACACACAATACAATTACATAGGAGAAAATAATTCTAGTGTTGTAAAGCAAATCAGAATGATAGTAATTACCAATAATTTGTTATATGTTTTACAGCAACTAGAACAGATAATTTTTGTTTTTCTTTGATGGTGCCGGGTCTGAAGTTAGGGTTGTTTCACAGAGCTATAACCAGTCCTTTATAATGTTTGAGATAGAATCTTGCTAAGCTGCTAATTTTCCCAGGCTGGGATCTAAGTTGTGGTCCTTCAGCCTCAGCCATACAGAATGTTGGGCTAAAGTGTATTGCACCACATCCAGCTCAAAGATGATTTTGAAGGTGTTGCCACACATAAATGATAAATGCTTGAGCTGACAGATGATAATAAGCCTGTTTTAATCATTATGTGTAAATATATTAAAATACCACAATATATTGCAAATATTTATAATTATGTGTCAATTGAAAACATAAATTTAAAATTGCTGCAATGGGTAAATGAAATTTATAATGTGTTTCATTGCTTGAATAAAATAGCCTTCAACAAATTATTAAATTTTAATTGTTACTGTTATTATTGCCTTAATCATTCTACATGATTATTCTTTATATTTTACAAACATACATATTAAAGTCTAAGACAGGCATGCTTTTTGTTCCTGTTTTTGTAACTGAAATATTTATATTTAATTCAGGTTAATCTGGGATATAAATTTCATAATAATTCTGTTCAGATAGTGACTGTATTTCAAATCTTAATATCTATAATTAAATGACCTTGGTTTCAATACAATGTTCATTATTTTTTTAATCATAAAATCATCCCAAAAATTACCTATTTCACTTCACTTATTTTGAAAATTAAAGTTTTACTCTTATTTAATTCTTAGGATAAGTCAAAACATATATGAGCCAATAAATATAAAGTTACAGAATAATCTCTGGTATAGTTTTAAAATATTAAATGAAGCTAGTGTTAATCTCATATGTAAAGTCCTTTCAGGGAAAATATCGTGAAACTGATTGTATAAAATAGTCATCTATGTACTATTTTAGTATTTACAAGATGGGTTGCATTGTTATCTCTTTGTTTTGTCTTTCTTGATCCCATTTCATTTGTGTTATTCTCTGTACAGGCTCTTTTCTAAAATCTTATCCAAAGTTGTGATTTGTATAATAATGTCTTAGACAATTATCCTTACTCTCTACATTTACACTTGAACTAAAATGCTATCTTAAATTTTATATTAAATATTATTTTACATAAAAGTATAACATTTTTACATATAACATCTGTACATGCTTTGTTACATGTATCTATTGTGTAACATTCAAGTCATGGGAAATGTATCTATTTTCTCAAATATTTAGATTTGTTTATCAGTAAGGTACTCAAAATATTTTCTTCTAGATTCTCAAAGGACCCAGTACAAGAGTATTGCCTACCATCAGTCTTTTATGCAATGAAATAGGACAATTGTTAATCATATTTTACTATAATTTAATGCCCATTAAGCAACCTCTCCTCATTAGTCCATTTGCCCTGATAGCTCTAGCTCTGGATAACCACAATTCTACTTTTATTCCTGATCTTATCACATAAAATTTTTCATATTTTGCTTATGTGTGAGAAGATGAAATGTCTGTCTTTTCTGCATCTACCTTATAATATTTAATATAACCATCTATGATTTCACTTACATTGTCACAAATGATGCAACTTTATTCTCTTTTATGGATAAATAGTGTTCCACCACATATAGGTACTTGTCTTTTTTTGGTACCAGGAAAGGAACTCATGACCTCATGCTTGCTAGGCAGGCACCTAACCCTGGCTTTATTAACTTTTTTAAAGTTCATCAGTGGTAGGATTCTCTAGTGTCTTCTATTCATTAGCCATTGTGAATGTTGTTGCCTAAAGAACAGAGTGCAAAATGAAGGACAAAAACTGTATGATCATCTTATTTGATGCAGAAATGGCAACAGACAAAACTCAAAAACTTTCCCAATAATTTGGAACGATGTAGGTGGGGAATATACTTCAACATAACTCAATATGCCTCTGGATAGGAAGAATCATACCGGAATATAGTACAGACCAAACAGAATAAGGTACTGAGTAACATTATAGTGCCTGGGGAAAAACTGAAAGCTTTTTTACTAAGAGTTAAACAAAGCAATCTTCACACTTTAAGGGTTTTTTTTGTTTGTTTGTTTGTTTGGGTTTTTTTGTTTGTTTGTTGTGTGTGTGTGTGTGTGTGTGTGTGTGTGTGTGTGTGTGTGTGTGTGCAGGGTCTTACTACGCAGCTTGGACTCATAGTGATCCTCCTGATTCCTGCCTCCTTACTGCTGGGATTACAGGTGTGTGTCACCACTTCCAGACTCCATCGCTGGCTCAGCGTGGCCAGGGGCAAAGCAGGAATGGCATGCGGTGCCAGGGATCAAATCCTGGTTCCTGCGCTTACCTAAGCAAGTGCTTAGTCTGCTGAGCTAGCTATACTGCTGGCCCTGCAATCTTCACACTTTTATGCAGTGGTCCTAGCCAAAGCAAGCAGGAAAGAAGAAATAAAGGGCCTTCAAATTGGAAAAAATAAGCTCAAATTGTTTCACTTTGTCTTAAAAAATGTTTTTATTAGTACACATCTATAGTACATGATGTTTATTTTCATTTTATGGAATAGGCATGTGTACTTAACATAACTGAGGTAATGTAGTGTTATACATAGAAACTCTCAAAAAGGTTGAGGATACAAAAATCCCAATGCCATTGTTATTTGCCAAATTCCTGTAATTGGTAATCAAGAAAACAGTCCCATTTATGATAGCTACAACATGAAATAAACCTAGGAATAAATATATCTGACAAGTGAAAAATATATCCAATGGTAGATATAAATGGTTGATAAAAGATAGTGAAAAAGACAAATCAATCCATACTTATGGATTAGAAACAACAAATATTTTAAAATTTCTGCATTATCCAAAGTGATCTATAGATTCAATACAATCATTATCAAAATATCAATGTCATTTTTCAAAAGAACTAGAAGAAAACAATCTTAAAAGTTTCGTGAAACTACAAAAATCCCTAAAACCAAAGGTAATTTTGAGCGAAATAAGAGACATTACATTATAAATTCAAAGTATACTACATAGTAGTAGTAAAATGGCATGGTATATGAATAAAAAACAGAATTATAGACAGTGGAAGAAAATGGATGTGATTAAGGGAAACTTAGATATCTTCAGCCACTGAACTTCCAAAAATATACAAAGAACTTGCATCCGACAGAAGGTAATCACGAAGTGATTAGGAAAATTGTTCATACACATAAAGAAAAATGAAAGTAGACACATACTTTTCATCAATTATGAAATTTCAAAATGATGAAAGATTTAAATATCACACCTCAAACCATCACACTTACAAGGATAGAGAAAATTCTATTGAGGCACTAGAATAGGCAGAGATCATTATTTTTTATTAGTTCTTAAGATTAAGATCTCCCGGGCTGGTGAGATGGGACGGTGGTTCAATCCCCCAGCACCACATGCCAGCCAGTCCCGCCCCCTGGTGGGCTGAGCTGGCCACACACACACACACACACACACACACAAATAAATAAAAATTAAAAAAAAAAGATCCCCAAGCCCAAGAAATAACAGCAAAAGTAGAAAAGTGGAATTACATTATGCTAAAAAAATTTGTCAACAAAAGAGCAATCGCCAAAGTGAAGAGACAACTTATGAAATAGAAGAAAATATTTTCAAACAATACAACCAACAAGGCATTTCGAATCTATAAGGTAACTGAAAAACTTAATAAGAAAAAAAAAATAAAGATGGGGAATATGTCTGAACAGATGTCTATCAAAATAAAATGCAAAAATAACCAATAGATCAATGAAAAATGTTCTCTGTATCATCAATCACCAGGAACATAAACATGAAATCCAGAGTGAGATAAAGTAGTTCCGCGAGGCCTTGACCTCTTGGTAAATTTCCTTCCTCAGCTGCCCAAGTGCTGATATTACCCGCATGCATCACCACACCTGGTGCAAACAACATTTTATAAACTGTGCTTGTTACTTTGGGCATTTAGTTTGAGGAAATAAATATCACAACAATAAAAATTCATTCCTTTCATCATTAACATTTAATCTTTTACTTGTACATTCCAATTATCAAAATATTTTCCCTATCTGTGTATTCTACATTTTGACTTGATAGACTCTTCTTATTCTTTTAAGGAAAATAAAACAGTAAAAAAATTAGAAATGATTCAGAATTTCACTAAAAACACTGATAGGAATTCAGCAATGGTTATTACATTCTATATGGTTGTCTTCAAATTAGTTGTTCAGATTACCAGATAGAAATGGGTGAAAAATTATAAAATTTACAAAAAAGAGAGAAAAAAATGTAAGCATTAACTGCTCCTTCTGTTGTTAGCTGTGAGCAAGCTATGAGATCACCACCATTTTTTTCACTTTCATTTTTTCCCATTTGCTTCTGTTAAGCAAAAATATTACCAATATTTTTATTTTGCTACATAATCTCGGTGTTTATCATTTTTATACATTTCAAAGTTTTTACCCTTTATTCTCTGCATTCTAGGAAGTAGACTCACTATTTTCTTTCAAATACTGAGAATTTTCCATCATTTGCTTTAAAAATATTCTGTTTCAGTTATTCCATTCCCTTTCATGACTCCTCATCCATTCTTTGTGATATTTTTAATATATGAGAGAAGTTCTCTGATATTTGTTATATATAAACAACTACCTGCTTGCTTTCCTTTGAATTTTATTTTTAGTGTACTTGGTTGTTACAGGGTCTCACTACACAGATGGGACTCATAGTGATCCTCCTGTTTTCAGCCTCCCCAACGCTGGCATTACAGGGGTGTGCCACAATGCCCAGAATTCGTGGCCAGCTCAGCCTGCCCTACTGGTGGGGTTGGCAGGGCATGTGGTGCTGGGAACTTACCTGAGGTCCCTGCACTTGCCTAAGCTTGCCTAATCTCTCCTAAACTTGCCTAAGTAGGAGCTTTAGTTCACTGAGCTACCTCACCGGTCCCTTCCTTTGAATCTTGTATTACATAATTTTTAAACCTTGTCCTTCTTATGGGTTTTCTAGACAATTAACACATTTCCACATTCTACTTTTGTCCTACTATTATAAATGTCATTTGTTTCACTTACTGTATGCTTAGAACTGTGAGAATAGAACCAACAAATGGCTCTAGATATATATAGTGGTTCCTGGAAAACTAGTTAACAAACGTATGCCATGGAAGAATCACTCTTTACCTTTTGTTTTATTCAAGGACTCATGCTCCTACTTCTATATCTCTAGAAACACATACATTATTCTTGCTTTTTGCATGTCCTTGTCAGAAGAAGAAAGCGAATGGAATTGAGTGTCTAATGGCTTTAGTGGTCTAGAGCTGAATGAGACACATTGTGATTTGATCTGTGGGTGGGAACTCTGATGCGTGGTTCTGTCTAGCTTTCAGTGAGCCTCCACATAATGTCAAAGAAGGGGAATAGTTTTGGCTACCAGCTAGATGACTTTGAATAATGCTCAATTAAAGTTACATATAAGCCACATGAAGTAGAAACAATAGAGAATCATTAGATGTAAAAATTAGGTCGCGGCACCACCCTCTTAAATGTTTGCTAATGTCATTCTCACACATGCATCAAATATGAAATCTGTCATGTAGTTTTACTAATATATGCATTTACTACTATATCATTCTTAAGTATTACATAAGTACATAAAATTCTTCCCAGCTAATATAAAAAAGTAGACCCTCATTTATTTCCAAACTTCTTGCCTGTTCAACTTTAAAGTGATTAAGTCTTAAATGGGAGGGGCACAGTAGAAGTTATTAATGACTAATTCTAAAGAAATGGGAACTCACACTCTTACTGTTATAGATGGGACAGAAGGTGATTTATAAAAAAAGAAAAAACTAACTCCTGATTTTTAATAATGTATTTTAGGCTTAAATTTGTTCCCTCTTGAAGAACAATCTTTTTATTCCACTTGCTTTCTTCTATGTTTTTTTGAATAGATGTAGCTCATGGAGTAAAGTACATTACACACTCAGTAGGGTTCATTCCCATCTCATGTTATTTTTTTATGTGTCCTTGTAAACTGTTAGTTTTCATCAAGATTATACTTACATGAATCATGCATTTTAAACAGTGTCTTTTTGCAAATCCTCCTAAATAGCCCTGGTATCTCTAACCTTACCACTGCATTTTTCATTTTTTTCTGTAGAATATTCAACCTATATATAACTGCACACCTATGGCTAATCTAATAGTACGTATGCCTGAGGAGGCAGGATTGTTCAGTTTATGGAATCGAATTGTACTGAAACAAAAGACCAATATTAGCAGTACTGTAAGATTACCATAAGCCTAAGATTGGAATTTCATCACTGGTGCTTGTAGTGGATTTCTAACTGGTGGTCAACTTATTACATCCAGCTGAATTAAACTAGCATGCTTCTGGGTGTAGGGGGCCCATCTGGGGATTGTTGCCCACAGCAAAAAAGGCAGAATAGGAGAAGCCAGTGAAAAATGCTGTTGGGAATGCTGTTTGAAGAAGCCATTGGAGCTGCTGGAGGCTGCTAGTTCTCTTGGGCTATTTTGCTGGAGAACCTCGACATGCTGGTTTTCCAGAGGAACCCTGGAGAAGCTTGAGTCCTCATCTTGAGCATTGTTTCCTGGCTCCAGAGGGGAAGATGGTGCACTGCTCAGCTGCA
The DNA here is from genome assembly GCF_000260255.1 of Octodon degus. Taxonomy (NCBI): domain Eukaryota; kingdom Metazoa; phylum Chordata; class Mammalia; order Rodentia; family Octodontidae; genus Octodon; species Octodon degus. The sequence goes on from NW_004524623.1 coordinate 11,090,823, forward strand.
TGGAGAAGCTCGTCGCGTTTGCTGTCCTGGTGAGAACCTGGCTTTCCTCATTGCTGGAGGAGCTTGGGACCTCACTGTTGCTGATGATGGCTGTGGTACTTTTGGGAGAGCGCTGGTTCTTACCTTGAGCTTTGCTTTCTGGCTCCACTTCAGATCCCTCAGCCTGCTAGCACAGATCCTTCATCCCACTGGCATAGACTTCCTGGCTTCCACCACTGACCTTTGGGCCTTTCCAACACAGATCTATGAAGCAGGCCTGCATGAGACTTTATTGTGGGCTCTAGGCCTCCAGTTGGACTTGTGGGAGGCAGTATTATGAGCTCCATGTTTCCAGATGGACTCAAGCAGAATATTAAGGTCTAGGTCCTCAGATGGATTCTTTAGAATATAGTGTGTGGATAGATTTCTTGCACTTGTATGTCATTCTTGGGTGATTCATTATAAAATAACATTATCAAATGTGTCCTATACTATATTTTTCACCAAACTATGACAGTGCTTTAATGTTACTAAAAGCGACAGGGGAAGAGAGAAAGAGAGAGAGAGAGAGAGAGAGAGAGAGAGAGAGAGAGAGAGAGA
>NW_004524623.1:11091501-11115168 GCF_000260255.1 Octodon degus
CGCAAAAATAATGTATGCAAACCTCTGGAAAAGAAAGAAAGATAGTATAATAGTTTTCCAGCAGATGATGTTTGCTTCCTCTTATGAGAATGCTGTATACCACAGAAAACCCACTACATTGCCCCCTCTCCTTCAGAGAAGCAACTGAAAAAGAATGTGCAGCAATTTAAGTGACTGAGATTACCCAAATAGCAGCTTGCCACGCTGATAAATTTCAGGAAGCTCATGGCCACTGTTTGGAGCACCTCTTGTAGTTGTAGAAGTCAGTCAGATAACTTCTATGGATCACCTGAGGTGTCAGATATGTATCTAAGAATATATATTTTCAGTCTTCTTTCTCCTTATCATTAGTGCCAATGCTTTTGAGCATCAGTTTCTTTGGATGACATTAATATATTTGTTTTCTAGTTTCATCTCTAATTATTTCATGAGTATATTTAAATTTAGTATTTTGGGAGCTGATGAGATAGCTCAGCAGTTTAAGTACCTGCTGGCAAGTGTAAGGACCTGGGTTCTGTCCCAGAACCCCCGGTGCACCATGCTGGCCACTGAAACCAGTCATGGTGGCACTCACCTGTAATCCCAGCACTGAGGAGGCTGAGACAGGAGGATCACTATGAGTCCAAGCTGCATAGTGAAAGCCTGTACCAAATAAATAAATAAATAAATAAATAAATAGATTTAAAAAATAATAAATTTAGTTTTTTGTGCTTTGCTTAAAATCTGTTGCATAGTGCACTAACTAGTACATTAGTGTATGTTTCATGAGATATTGTGCATTCTATCTCAATAAGTTAGCTATTTATCTAAATTTTATTGTTATAGGATATTCTTATGAGAATACTAAAAATTAGAAAACATTTCAAAACTGCATTTGTCAAAAATAGTCTCAGTCATAGAAGAACCTGTGCTGTAACAACATGTAACTCAGTTGTGCTCCACATTTTCTGATCAAGAGGAATGTGTTCGATGATCTAAAGTGAGCCTGGGGAGAGTCACATGGAGAGAAAAAACATTTCCTCAAGATTTCACAGAAAGCAAATTGGTCAAGCAATGGCCGTGACTCATCCTCAGGTCAGACACTGACAAAAGAATGTACAAAAGGCGGTACAGGGCTACAGGATAAATCCTGAGAGTACTTGGCTGACCTTATCAGATACAAAAGTTACAATTCTGGGTATATAGGTCTTGCTATATCTTGGTCTTAACCATCCAGTAGAAAAGTATAAAAATGTGGTATATAAAATAAATCCATATTAATACGATGAGCTGTAAAAGGCTCAAGTCAATAACTTCTGAAGATAACCCACTAATATTATAGACTGCTAGACAGTGTTAGATTGTTTAGTTGAATTCAAACACCTGTAGTATTTAGATGCCAATAGATTATTCACCTCTGACAGGACAAAAAAATAAAAAAATAAAAGGATACAAAGGAAAAAAATAGTCTCGGTGAATGTATGATTCTTAAATTCTTGTCTGTTGGCAATATTTTTGCACTGGTTCAGAAAGCATTGCAATAGAAATTGGAGAATTTACAACTGTTAGAAAAATTGACATTGCTTGTAACAACTAAGCCTGTGGCTGTTTTCTTAAAATACATTTTATATGACAATAATCTATGATGCACAGAGGAAAATACTCTTATTACAGTTTGAAAGTAACGTCTAAGAGATTCAGTCTTCTCATTTTGGTTTATTTTTACATAGATAGTACTTGAGACAATGATGCTGTTCATGTCACTCGCTGTTAGCCAAATTTTATCAAAATTAATGTACACACTGGTAGTTCTAACTTCATTATGCATCATCCCTGTTTCCCAGGACTGTCATAAACCCACCTCTGTCATCGCACTCCTAATGTCCCAGCCTCATTTCTAAACATTTCTACCAACTTCATGGATTCGAATCTAAACTACTATTTGCTAAATTATTTTTCCTTGAATATATTTTCTGTCTCTTTGATAGACTCTCTATCCCGGTTTTCTCTGCAAACATGAAAATTTGCACCAGTTTTAGCTTTCAAAATATCATCTGTCTCTGCATTTATCATCTGTTATTTATCTACCATGTGTGTAAAATTTGTCACCATCCATTCTGACATGGTTTTCCACGTTAAATGTTCTCAATTCTCTCTCCTGTATAAAATAAGTAAATAGAAACTTTTGAATATGAAGCCTATCAGGGCTGGCGAGATGGCTCAGTGGTCTAAAGCACCTACTTGGAACAAGCTTAGCAAAGCACAGGGACCACGGTTCAATCCCCCACACCACATGCCAGCCAGTCCCGCCCCCTGTTGGGCTGAGCTGCCCCCACACACACACACATACACATACACACACACACACACACACTAAATAAATGTAAAAAAAATTATTAAAAAAAAGAATATGAAGCCTATCATTGCCATCTGTACTTTTTCCTTTTACCTTCCCTCCTCAGGATTTTTTCTGGGCTTTTTATCTGTTACTCCTTTATATCTTACAAATCTTAGCTTCTTCACATTTGTATAAAAGTAGGCTCCTTGAAAGATTAATACCAACCAATTAATTTAAAAGCATTCCTGTACTGTAAAAGTATCCACAATACTCTTCTACTTCCATCTTAGTTTGTATGACTAGTTGATACCATCTTGGTAAAGTGTTATTTATTGTTCTTGTCTTCTCAACCTCACCTAAAAGAAAATGTACAGTTGTCAGTACTGAAGTGGAGCTTTGCTTTTATGTTAAAACACAGCATAATATAGCATTGATAATACTTTTAACTGAAAAATCAATAGCAGCTGAATGAATGGCTATTGGCCAGAGGATGTGCCAAGCAGAACATCTCTTATACCATGTTTGTAGATATCTCATCACTCAAGTTAACTTTAATGTTTACCTGGAGATTGAAACAGTTAGAATAATCCAACAATGTCTTTAAAGATTTTTTACCTAGGCAAGAAAGTGCTGGATAAAGGGATATTGCATAAAATGAAGTATTTCTTGTTAGCCAAAAGATATGAAAAGTTCATTTTAAAGAGCAACTGTTATAATAAATGAGAATTACTTTAATAGACTGCAAATTTACAGAGGTTAAAAGGAAATAGATCTACCACTGTAGATTATTTGTTTTTCAAATTTAAGGACACAGGAAGGGAGTAAGTTTCCTGACAAAGCAAATTTTTTTTTCATTAACCATGTTAATTTAGACTCCTATAAAAAATACTCAACTATATTTTATTACTTGCTCAATTACAATTAATCTATTTTTGGAGTTCTAATTAAATGCCTGAATGATAAAAAATGTTCTTGTTTTAGTTTTTAAAGAATTAATGATTGTTTCATTGCAATATGAGCTTGAGTTGGGAAAGTTTTTCTTATATTCAGTAACAGAATATTAAACTTTCACTGATACTGTGGTGAAAACTTTAGAAGAGGTATGTATGTGTGTGACTTTAACTGTGCTCTCTTAAGCTATTTTTAAAAACTCTTTTCAGCTGAAATTGATATGAATAGTCTAGTATATGGATGTAAGAAGTTGTTCACATTTTATTTAAATATTGTATGTTTATAGGTACTAAATTAATAATTATTTAGACTTGGAAAAAGTAATCTGAAACAAGAAATTATTCTTTCAGGTGATCAAACTTGTTCTAATGTCTACAGGGTTTTGGACACAAAGAAAAGTTAAGAATGGGGCTGGAGATATAGCTGAATGGACTAAGAACCTCCTTTAGCAAGCTCAGGGACTCGACTTCAATCCCCAGTTCTGTATGCCTTGCCAGCCCTGCAGTCCTGCCTCTGGGGTGTGCTGAGCTGGCAACAGAGTACAGGTGGTGCATGCCTGTAATCCCAGCTCTGAGGATGCTTAAGACAGGAGGATCACTATGAGTCCGAGCTGGATAGTGAGACCCCGTACCAAATACATGAAAAAATAAAAAAAAAAAGAAAGAAAAAAGAAAAGCTAAGAAAGAAGTTAAGAGATGCTTTAAAAGCTTTAATCTTTACTTCAAATTATTGAAAGTATAGTTTTCTTTCATCAAAAAAGCATGATAACAGCAATGGCTTACACTGTCATAAATTTATTCTCTACTATCTCAGTTGACTCAAGCGCAATTTACTTCTGAATTTTGTTAATATATACATATGCACTCAATGTGAATAAATCAAAATTTTCCATCAAATATTTTATGTCTCTCAGTACTCAATAGATAACTTTTTTTTTTTTTTTTGTGGAACTGGGGATTAAAGTCAGGCTGTTGCCCTTGCCAGGGAAGCACTTATTCCACTGAGCCATCTCCCCGGCCCTAACTCTCTTAACTTTATAAAATGAATTCTAGAACAAGAAACTATTCTTTCAAGTGGTAAAATTTGTCTTACTATCTACACGGCACTAGAAATAACTACAAAGGAAGTTTCTCAAAAAAATTGATGAGTGAAGCTAAGAAATTGTTAGGTATTACATGATTTTTCTTAAAAAATACTTAATGATATGTAAAAATACTTCTTTAAAACTATACATCAACTTAAAAAACGAAAATATGGGTGAAAGACATTTTTATAGTCTTTATGTTAGATAAAGTATCAAATACAATTACACTTCAATATTATTTTACCTGCATTAGATTTATTTGCAGTACCAATGATGTTTGAGTGATTTTAAATAAATAATAAATTATTATACAGAAATATATATTTCTATTACAGCTGTATCACAAATTTCTTATTATAACTAAAAAGATTGTGTTTCATTATGGTAGCAATGACAAATTATGTGCTCCTTAAATCATGCTAATCCTAAATTAGTCTTTTAGTTAATTTAGAGCTATTTTATTCTGTTAAAGCAAGAGTAACTGGAATTATCAAGTGATTTCTTCAAGCAATCGTCAGCCAGTAACTTTATATATCAATTTCAAAGAATATAGTGAAATCTCAGATTATAATTATGAGATATTGTAATATTTTAATTTATTATCTACAATTTATTTTATGATTTTTACTGCCTAATAGAAATATAGAATTTTAAACGAATTTCATAAATTATTTTAAATAAGTAAGCCTGCCAATCAAATAGCTCAGCAGATTAAAGTCAACCAGGCCCAGGAGCTGGGGGTTCAATCTCTGGGCCTGCTGTGCCGTCCCCACCCCCAGGGCGCACTCAAACAGCAACTGAGATTGGGCATGGTGGTACACAACTGCAATCCCAGCTCTCGGGAGGCTGTAGACAGGCAAATCACACTACAAGTTCAATCTAATAGTGAGACCCTGAGCACTATGTAGTCTCCTCCTTAAAATAAAAAAAAAATATGTGTTATAATAAGTACATAGCTCAATTAACTTTTCAGTATTTTCTTCAAAATATCCTAAGCAGAAATTTAGGTTGATCGATAATGTTCATTAAATTGGTTGAATGTAATTTTTATAATCATATTGGTTTGTTCTTCAGAGTTTCACTATGTTTTTCTTATTCTAGTTTCCTAAGAATACCAACATAATCCATAATAGTATATGTCACATGCATTTTAAAATAAATTTTAAACGTTCGTCTTTAAAATGTCGAAGCTGATGTGTACCTTTAGTGTTATTGAGATTAATGATACTTTATTTTGCAAGAACCTATGTATCGATACTACTTTTTGTAACAGCAATGGTACAATCCACAAATCCTTCTAGGATCTGCACATGATGCAAGCAGAGGGCTTTTCTAGGCACAGATAATACTAAGAGACTAAATACCTCAATTATCTGTTGAAAGTTACACCTTAACAACATAGTCGCTTGTGTGTTCTCTCAGACATATGTTCAATTTTACTTTTCTAATCACAAGACAAAGCCTAGGTTAGAGAAGTTAGAGTAACAGTGTATGTGAGCTTTATTCAACGTTTTTATTTATGTGTGTGTGTGTGTGTGTGTGTGTGTGTGTGTGGCCAGCTCAGCCCACCAGGGGGCGGGGCTGGCTGGCATGTGGTGCTGGGGGATTGAACTGCAGTCCCTGTGCTTTGCTAAGCTTGTTCTAAGTAGGCGTTTTAGACCACTGAGCCATCTCACCAGCCCCTATTCAACATCTTTATAATTATCATAGATTGCATGTTCTAATTATTGTTATTTACTGACCAGGATCTAGTATTGTTCAAGGATGATTCACCATACAATCGGCCCTGTAGTTGAAATCTGAGAATTTTGTTCGTGTATCTAACCACTGTCTAGGACATGTTGCAATGTCGCTCCCTTTGCTGATTGCAATAGATTTGACACCCTGGCATACCTGATGTCAGTCTGCCGCAGGTACAAAATCCTGTGCAGCTTGACAGTTGTTCCTGTCATGCATTTGCTAAGCTAGTAGGAACTGCTTAAAATTAGTCGCTATTCCTTTTAAAATAAATAATTTGTTTAATGTGCTTAGAATACAAATTATGACATTGGGCCTAAAGTTTAATAAACTGTGACAGTACAACTTCTTTAATAAAAGAACTATTTAGTCAATTTTTTAAAAAAAGTGGTAATAATGAGCATTTTAAAATATAACCTAGGGTAGAGAAGAATCTTATTATTTCACTGCCTATTGAAGAACTAAACTAATATTCAGTTCATTACCCAGATACTTCTATGGCTCATTTCTCATTTTTCATTATGAAAGAAAATCAAAATAGGATTATTTAAATAGAATTGGAATAGCTTCACTTTGTAAGAAAAAAGGGACACATTTTAAAATGCAGATCCAAGTTAATCAAGTCCGGACAATTAAAGAATCTAAACTAAAGACATTTTAGAATAGAATTCTTATTACCAAATATGTATTTAAAAAACATAAACCTTAGGTTGTTATTAGATATCATCATCTCTTATGTTGTTGCAATGGAAATTTTCCATCTGTATCTCGAACAAATCACAACTGGAAAGAGAAATTGAATAAAAATGATTAATGGTTTTGCTGCTTGGTAATATGGACAAAGATACATTGGCTACAGAGAAAATAAAACAAACCCAAAGTACATTAAATCAAATCAAACAATGCTAAGTTAGATAACTACTACGAGCTACACAAGATATAAAGTTGCAACGCATTTATGTGAAGCCAGGTACCTCAGAAAATTCTGGAAGTTTCTGTAAAGATCAAATTTGAAAATGCTCTGAACCAGGTATTGTGGTAGTGACCTTATAGAACTCCTGCAGAACAGATTAGTTCACAGACCTGACAATATTTGCAAGATAAGAATGAAAATGGAGAGCTATAGAGAGACTCAGAAAATGTCAAGAATAATGAAAACCTTTGTTGATAAGCTCTTTGCCCACCATATGAATATAGGAATTAAAAAGTTAATGAAAAAGCAAAGCAAAACAAATAAAAAGAGGATAGAATCAGGAGAGCCTTAGAACGAAGGAGCTGTAAAGATCAGTTTGAGTAACCTCCAAGTTATACAAGGTTCTAAAGAAATATGGATATATTTGTGCTGAAGACACATTAATTGAAAAAATATGACTGATCATATTGTAAAAATGACTGATACTTTCACAGGTCATAATAAAATACTGATTTTTTAAATGTATTTGGCACAGGGTCTACACACTACACATCTTGGACTCATAGTAATCCTCCTCTGTTTTCAGCCTCCCCAGCTCTGGGATTACAGGTGTGCACCACCACCCCAGGACTCAGTGGCTGGCTCAGTGCATCCAGGGCGGTCCAGCGCCATGTGTGGTACAGGGGACCAAACCCTGTACCTTGTGTTTGCCTAAGCAGGTACTTAATCTACTGAACTATCTCTCCAGGCCTGAATTTTTTATTTGATATACACTAGATGTTAGCATGCAAACTGCTCTACTTGAGTCAACTTACTTACCTAGAATTTTTGTAGGAAGAGCTAAATTTAAGTAATTAATCTCGATAAGTAAACATTATACATAATTTGGTGCCAATAGATTTTGTACATAAAAGCTCCATTTAGAACCTCTGAGAAAAAAAATACGGCTTAGTTAGTAATATTTATTTAATGAGATACAAATACCTGGTTGGAAGCACCAGAAAATAGTATATTTTAAAGAATATAGAAACTTAATAATTGTCAGGACCTTTACTCTTTGTAAATGTTAATTAATCCTACAAATATTGTATATACTAACCTGTATATGAAATGTCAATATACTTTCTGGCTTATTTAAAAATTGATATGAGGCATTAAAGAAATGAATACCTATGATGACAAAGTACTTGTTAATGCCTTTATTGTTTATATTAAGAAATAAGTTAGAGGCTGGGCAGATGGCTCAGTAGAGTAAGTGCTTCCCTGGCAAGCACAAGGGTCTGAGTTCAATCCTCGGTTCTGCCAAAGAAATAAGTTAGAAATAGATGTCATATTCTTATTCAAAATTATAATTTCACTTTTAGGGCCAGCCAGATAGCTCAGTGGATTAAGGCACCTGCTTAGGCAGGCAGAGGGACCAGGGCTTGATCCCCAGTGTGCCGTGCTGGCCCCACCTCTGGAGCATGCTGAGACAGTCATTGTGACTGGGTGTTGTAGTGTGCATCTGTAATCCCGGCACCAGGTAGGCTGAAAAGAGGAGAACCACTATGAGTTTGATCTGTGTAGTGAGATCCTGTAGACGCTGTATTAAGCACATAAAAAAGAACATATAATTTCACTTTTAAATGATTTGATTATCTGTTCATGAATATAAAATTCTATTTCATTGTGTTTAATATGTTTTACTCGAAGGGCTGTGAGTTTTACTGTATTTTTATTATATTCTGCCTTGAAATAAAAAGTAACACAATTTTGTCAGTCACTTTGGGAATACTTCAGCACTAGCAAATTTCTAATTAATTTCTGGAGTTTTCTCTTTTTCTATTTATGCTGAGGTTCAGGATATATTTATCTAGTAACTATGCATTTATTTAAAGGTTATTAAATTCAAAGACAGTTTCCCAGTAATGTTATGAAAATGAGAAAAATAAAACCTCTGAATGCATGTTCTTGATTAATTCCTATGACCAGCTCTACAAAAATGCTGCCTTCTACCATAATGTGGAGGTTTTCATATCTTAACATTCTGTGTTTTCAAGGGCTTTCTTTGATGTCTGCACAGTAATCAAGTGGCTCAAAATCCCCTGCAGATACTACCTTATTCACAGCAGTGAGGTTCTCAGGCATCCTCACTGACCTATGCTATTTTGTGTTAGAATGCAGTCATTTTTCACTATTGTTCTACTTCCACTTGTTCCTTTAAAATAAAACTACATAAAAGGCAAATATTGCTCGCTCCCATTACTTAACTCTGTTAATGATGTCATATATGTTATATATATGTATACATACATATATGTCATATATATGTCATGTATGTGTATATATAAATACATATATATTCTTCCTTTGTATCTTTCAGGCTTGGTTATACATATGATAATACAAGAATTAACAATGGATACTCATAAATGTATTTATTTCTGATTTGATGGCAAAGAACAACTACCAATTTCATTTGGCCCTAAAAATTGAAATTTGAAAGAACAACTTCATTAGAAATTCCTGCTGGCAAAATCCTGAAGGATACTGTTGCAACTTATGGAGGGAGGCACATGCACAAAAATAAAAGGAACCAAAAAGTGCTTCATGCTCACTTTCATCATTAAGAAATGATAGTAAATCACCAACATTCTCAAATGAGATACATTACCCATATTTTTGAAAGATTTTCATCAACATTATTAACTTTTGAAAACAAATGTTGCTGCCTAAATGATAATTAAAGCAGTTTTGGTTTTAGAGGAAATCTAGGAAGAAGCCAACAAAAAACTTTTTCCAACACTAAAATATATTAAAAATCTACTATTATTCATAGAGAAGTAAGAGAACATTTTTTTTAAAAGATGTGGTTTCCTGTTTGGTGCAGACTGGTCCTGAACTCATTAAGTAGCCTTTGGAGACCTAGAAGTTGAGATGATTGTTATGCAATTATTGCAGTAGTGGTATACACTGATATATTACCTCATTATTATTATTATCATCATTATTATTTAATTTGGTGTAGGGTCTCACTACTCACCTCAGACTTGTAGGGATCCTCCTCTTTCAGCCTCCTCAGTTCTGGTACTACAGGCATGTGCCACCACACCTGGACTCGGTGGCCAGCTCAATGTGTCTGGGGCTGGAGCCAGCGCAACATGTGGTGTCTGGGATTGAACCCCTGTTCCTGCGCTTGCCTAAGCACGTGCTTAGTCTGCTGAGCTATCTCGCAGACATAGTATTTTAATTTTATAGATTAAAAATAAGCACATATTTGATACAAAGCCATATCAATTTCCATATTATAGATACTTGTAGAGATGTGAATATTTCAAAATTCATGCTTTTAGAAAATTTAAATTTAATTTTTTTATGTATCCTAGTACAGGGTATACAGGGTCTCACTACTCAGCTCAGACTTGTAGTGATCCTCCCATTTTCAGCCTCCCAAGCACTAGGAGTACAGGCACACACCACTGTGCTTGGTCTCAATCCTTATCTCAGTGTACCCCAGAGACAGGGCTGGCGCGCCTTGTGGTGCCAGAGATTGAAACCTGTTCCCTGTGCTCTGCCTAACCAGGTGCTTTAGTCTGCTGAACTATCTGGCCAGTCTTCATTTAATTTTCTTTTAAGAAAACAAGTTAATTTTATTAACAAAAATGATTTCTGGGCCAGTGAGATAGTTCAGTGGACAAAGCACAGAGACCAGGGTTTGATCCCCTGCATCACATGCCGTGCTGGCCCAACCCCCGGGTGTGCTGAGCCGGGTGTGGTAGCTCATTCCTGTAATCCCAGCACTGAGGAGGCTAAAACAGAAGGATCACTACCAGTCCTAGCTGAGTAGTGAGACCCTGTACCAAAAAAATAAATTAAATAATAATAATAATATTCTAGAATTTTTGTAAGAATGTATCCATAAATATCCTAATGCTAACTTCATTTCTTCTAGGCACAGTAACAAAGGGGAGCAATGAAGAAAAATACAATGTCTTTATTTTAAAACATGCATTGGCTGGTCATGCTAGTGTGCGCATCTGTCCGCCTCGCTACTTAAGAGTCTGAAACGGGAATCAGTGAATCCAGGAATTGAAAGCCAAGCTAGAGCCTTGATTATATTGCCATTAAAAACTGCATTAGATTTTATCCCACAAGAGGACCAAGATGAACTCACTATGAAATCAGAAAGTTCAAATCCTGACTTAATAATTTACTTCATAAAATTTCATAAGTGGGCATTGAGAGTAATAGCAGTTCCATTGAAAAATTCTAAGCCATTTGAATTTCATGCAAAAACATTTATAGAGATAAAACTATCTAGATACAACTTCTTGTCTCAATGTAACATTTCTATAACAAGCATAGCATTTGATAACCATTTGTGTTAGTGGGATAGGTGTTCAATCTAATTCATGAAGCTTTTCCTTGTAATTTATTGAATTATTGCCACATTGATATTTGAAGTGTCTTCATAAATTTTGCCTTGAGAATATATTCAGATTGTTTATTTTCTAAGGTAGAAAGGGTCAACAAACATATACAAAGTTTAGCTCTTTAAAATTTCTGTTAGGAAACAGGTCATTTAAATATAGTAACTATTTTACTACTATTACTCATCCAGTTGGATATTTTAATTCATATTAAATTTAATAGTTAACAAATTACACATGGAAGCACTAGAATGTGGCCGTGTTCAATTACCTTACTGTTAATATTCTGTGTCCTTGCATAGGTAGTGAACATTTATTCTTGTCACACAGTCTGACAGGCACAGATTTTAAAAAAATTATAAGTTTAGGGAAATCTGTAGCAATTTCCAGATATAATAACTATTAAAAATTCATACTGTTTATTAACCTTTGAAAATATTTCTGCATTTCACTTTGTTAGACACATTCCCCACCAGTGATTGCCATGAACACCTAGACCACTATTATTTTTTTAATTTTTATTGTGTTTTCAATAGAGAAATACATCATCTGTTTACAAAATAGCTCTTGAAAAATACAAGGAGTACAAATACTATAAAATAAAACAAATTCCAGTCATGAGACCCTACGTACATCATGAAAAGGCAACAGTCTGATTTCCAGATTATGAAATTAGTATTAAAAAATGACTACACAAATAAATCCAAGTTTGCAGCTTAGCAAAACCTGGAAGCGGTTGCTTGACAGGTAACAATGCTTTTCCCCATTGTGTAAACAAAATGGCAAGACTGAATCTGTGCCTGGCAAATTCCATCTAACTCTGAAGCTGCACAACACACACAGCCACCTTGTACACCTCACCTGTCAGTTGAGCAACTTTTCCTCTTAGTTGGCCGGAAGGAAGGGCAAGGAGACTGTGCACAGAGATGATGTGGGAAGTAGAAACATAGTATGCTGGACTTCTGATCAAGTGCTGACTGGCCCAGTGAGGGAGGCCACCAAAAAAACTTAATCCATTTTCAGGCTTGTACCCTCCATTCTTCTTTTGGAAAGATAGCTCAGTCGTTTAAGTGCCTGCCTGGCAAGCAAGGTCCCAAGTTGGATCCCCAGTACTGGAAAAAAGAAATCATGACACTTACACCATTATTATTTCCTCAGGTTAAAAAAAAAAAAAAAAACTTGGAGCATTTCCAGGTAAAAGTATAGAGCTTAAAATATACATAGATCTTTGAAGCACTTACTCTAATCACTTCTTATTAAAGAAGAAGTAGGCATATATTCTAAGAACAGAAGTGTCACAACAATGTGACTTTACTACTAGCATAAGTGTGGGGAGCTCAGTTATTCTATTCTATTTTAGCTATTCTATCTGCCTCCTCTACAATAATCATGTGAGGCCAACATGCATCAGTTGCTACTTACAAGTAAACTGGCAAGTGAGCATTTTACTAAAGAAAAAATATACACACAAGTAAGTAGGTTGTAATAAGTGCATGTTTTTAAAATGAATTGTGTAGATAAAGTGTTGTCTTGGGTCCTTAAGTACAGTACATATATGCTTTTTCCCTAGTAGTTTTTTTAACTAGTCTGTTGTGTGTAAAACATTTCTATACAGGGTAGTACTCTACTTCTCCTTTCCCAAACTCTGTCATATTCTTATAGAATAGTTAATCACTCACGATTTTCACTCAAACTGAATAGACTATCCCTGTTTCCCATCCCCTTTGCCTTCCGCTATCTGTCACTCTCTTCCCCTCTCTTTTCTCCATCTTTCTTTCTTTTTCTTTCTCTCTTCCATTCATTCTTTCGTTAGTTCTTCTTTCTTTTTTCATACAATGGTTTGAAATCAGGACCTTTACATTGACCTATTACAACCTCAGTTCTTTTGCATTAAAAAAAAAAATGAGATCGCTTCTCTTTAAGTCACCAAGAAGTCCAAGCTAAGCTCAAGTTTTGATTCTCTAGTCTCGCTCGGCCTCCTAGAGTTTTTGGATTATAGTCATGTTCCACCATATTAGATCTTGCTGTAAAAAATAAAATAAAATAAAACAACAGAAACTTTTTTTTTTTACTTTGGACAATGAATTAGTTTCATATCTGCCAAGTTTTTCAAGTTTTAACAATTTTTGATAAAATTGCTATAAAGTGATAATGTTAAAAAAAAAAACCACAGGTAGAATGTATGTTTTTCAACATTTATATCTTGAAATTCTAACCCCCAATGAAATGCCATTAACAGCTACAGCATTTGTGAGTGACAATGTCACAGGGGCAGGACACTCATAAACAGAGCTAGTGGCCTTAAAAAGAAGCCCTAAAGAGATCCTTTCTCTCATCCAAAATGTGAAGACACAGAAAATATATGGACAAAGGAAAAGCCTTCACCAGACCCCAAATCTGACAGTGCCTAATGTTGGATCTTGAGTATCCCAAACAATGAGAAAAATGTTTATGTTGCGTATGATCCACCCAACTATGCCTTTGTGCTGTAGCAGACTGGTTGGACTATAATAGATTATCTGCATTTATTCAGCAACTGATCATCCTTCATTCCACATCGTAGGCAAATTGTCTATCAAGAATGCAGCAATTTCTAGAAAGGCAATATTAAATGTATTCTATTTGTGTGAAGGCAATTAAGATTCTAACTATTGTCATTGTGGAGTTAAATTACCCCGATGGTTATATGAATTTGATCATATATATCATAGCAGTTTATTTTGTTTTATTTTTTAAGGCTAAGGTCTTTTAAAGAGTAGGAGTTTAAAGCTTTCTGACCATATGCTATACATTCTCCACGGGGGCGGGGGGGGCATGCTTCACAGCAAGTCTGGGGATCGAACTCCATGCTCCTGTGTCTGCCTAAGCAGGCACTTTAATCCACTGAGCTATTTGGCCCATAATTAAAATGGGTTATGCTGAGACCTTGGATGAGACTGGGCATGGTGGAGTGCACCTGTAATAACAGCACTTGGGAGTCTGTCAATAGTAGGGTTACTACAAGTCCAATCTATGCAGTAAGACTCTGTACATCCTGTACACCCTGTCCTAAATACAAAAATAAGTAAATAAACCTTAAGCCTGACAAAAGATAATATATGACTGATAGAGGCTTTGAGCAAAGATCTTATCAAGTTTTGGCCATGATTAATCTAGAGTAACCTTACCACATCTACTCTCCTAACCTTAGACTTTAAATTAATCATCAAAAGAAGAACACTATTAAACAAGTAAATAAAAATAGTTCTCACATATGAGAAAATGAAAGTCTAATAAATAAATCGAAGATAAAAATAAAAGTTAGTTAATAAGAAAGAGAATATGGAGAGCGGAAGAGGGAACTAGAGCTTTACATAATAGGAAGAAGTTTACGAGATGTTGGGAGGAGAAAGGTTTGCAAATAATTAAAATGTGTTATGTACATGTTCCTACAACCCACAATGAATAGGTGAACCGTGTGCCTATATATACTAATACAAAATTTAGAAATGAAGTAGAATGGAATACTAAGTATAGGGTAGAAATTTCTTTTTTCCTTTCTTTTTTAAACATTTTCTGTATTTTAGGGAAGGGTCTATAGGATGCTTGGGGTCTCACTACTAGATCGGACTTGTAGTGATCAGCCTGTTTACAGCCTCTCAAGAGCTGGGATTATAGATGCATGCCACCACACCCAGTCTCAATTGCAGTCTCTGCGCACCCTGGAGTTGGGGGAGGTGCAGCACAACAAGCCCAGGGATTGAAATCCTGGCCTCTGAGCCTGCTTGCAGGCATTTTAATCTGCTGAGCTCTTTGGCTGGCCCCATGGGGTAGAAATTTCAGTGTGGTCAATGAGTTCTAAAAGATAGTGGAGCAGCATTGTGAAAGAGCTTGAATAGGTGAATAATAGTGTAAAATGAAAGTGGCCTGTCATTGTTCATTTTACACTATTGTCTTTTCTTTTATGTTTAAGTTACCTTAGTGTTTGAGATGTTAACAAATTAAGATAACTTTAATAATAAAATATTTTAAATTTCTTTTGCTGACTCCTTTGCTAAGAAGATTCCATGCAATAAGTGTTACTCTTGATTCTCAGAAGGATTACTGCCAGTATATATAATTTTTATTCTGCCAGAAACTACATCAAGATAAGACTATATTTTATCCATTAAAATATTTTGTTAAAAATAATCTTCATTTTTTAGAACATTCCAAAGAGTCTATATTTTCTCTTCTAAAAGTACCTTCATGAGAGCTGGTAAATAGCTCAGCAGACTAAGTGACTGCTAAGGCTAGCACAGGGACCAGGATTTGGTTTCCTGGCACCACATGGTGTGCTGGACCCAACCCCAGGGTTTGCTGAGCTGGCCACCAAGACTGGGCATAGTGGTTCATACTTCTAATTCCAGCACTGGGGAGGCTGAATACAGGAGGATCATCACTACAAGTCTGAGCTTCATAGTGAGACCCTATACCAAATACATAAAATAAACTAAAAATAAAATACCTCTATTTTTAGAATAGACTTGTGCTTTAATATGGAACATCATTTTGCTTACCAAGAGAAAATTAATTTTTTGTTTTTTACTTACTAGAGTTTCTTTCCTCATCCAGGTACACATTCCAGACATTAGTAGGAGAAAGCAGACATTTACCTGGGAAGCCAACTTTTTCGACTCAGGTGCTTAGTACTAAGACATAATGATTGCATATGATATTAATTTCAGTAAGTGATCTCAAAACAATGCCATTTATGGTTTCCTTCCCTCTAGTCAAATGTAAGCCTAAGCAAATCTCATCTCAGAGATGCTGTTCTCTACAAAGTTTGTCATGCTTTCTTATTAAAATTTGTATTCCTCACATTCTGTAATATTTTCTACCCATTGCACTACAGACGTTACAATTTACTGGGTCGAAATCTTAATGTTTGTGTGAATGTTCTTTTTGTGTATGCTATGTTTTATGGAAAAATATGAATAACCAAGATGCTGAAAATCATTTGTGTCATACAATGTCATGGGAGTTTTATTAATGATTTTATACTATGATCATTGTAATGAATTTCAATTCCAACATCTTCATTTTTTGTCAAGACCAGGTAGCAATGAAAGCATGAAGCATAACTAGATGGGCCTTTAGAGAAGTTAGATAATTTAAAGTGCTGAGAACAACTATCTGAAGTTTTGGCCATCACTAATCTCAAACAAGGTGTCAGTGCTCGGGAAGGCTATCGTTAACCACTCATATTTTCAAAGAAAAAAAGCTTCCATGCCATGGGCAGAAAGAACAAAAAATTTCTTTCATCTAAGAACTCATACATCAATGTCTTCAGTTCAGAAAGAAGCAATCATGAAACATCTCTCAAAGTCTGAAGTTTTCCTTTAATCCATTCCAGTCACTCTTAGAAAAATGAGTGACTCGGAGTTCATCAACTCTAGCGGAAGTGATATTTTAGTGCCACCATTAAAGTTCAGATGGATGAACACCAGGCACGTGCATCCAATGAGTCTGACACTACCAAAAACAGTGAAGAAATAATTTTTTGTAAGCAAAACTAATCGTGTATGTACCTTATTTGAACTTTAGGGTACACAAAAATCTACTGTAAAATTCATAGAAAACTGAAGAACAATATGCACCATATTGTTCAGGTTCAGTCATATCAAGAACCAATAATATACTGATTCTGGAGATAAGATAAATATTTTTTTTTCTTTTTTGTTTTCCATGATTTGGAAAATCTACACTTGCTAAAAGAATAGAACAATCTGACTTTTTGATATCTAGTATATCAATAATGTTTGTCTAATGTAGATAGTCATCTAGTGTAGACCTGTAGAAATTTACATGAGAAAAAATTCTTCGATTTTGGGTTTTTGAGAATGTTTGTATTGAAGGCAGAGCAAAGCAACACAGCTTTAAAGATGATACACCAAAGCTTCCTTTCGTCCAGGACCACTGTCTTCCAGTAACTTGCCAAAATGACCAACACAAAAGGCAAGAGGAGGGGAACCTGATATATGTGCTCCAGGCCTTTTAGAAAACCTGGAGTTGTTCCTTTGACCATATACATGTGACTCTACAGAAAAGATGATATTGTGGACATCAGGGGATGCCTCTCAAATGTTAATATGGCAAAACAAGAAGAGTCTACGACATTACCCAGCATGCTGTTGGCATTGTTAAAAATAACCAAGTTGAGGGCAAGATAGTTGCCAAGAGGAACAATGTGTATATTGAGCTTATTAAATGCTCAAAGAGCCAAGATAGCTTCCTGAAATGTGTCAAAGAAAATGATCAGAAAAAGGACACCAAAGAGAAAGGTACCTGGGATGAACTTAAGGGCTAGCCTGCCCTACCCAGAGAAGTGCAGTCTGTGAGAGCCAATGGGAAGGAGCCTAAGTTGTTGGAACCTAATCCCAATGAATATTCCAAGGCATAAACTGGGGATGTCGCTCTGCCACTCAGCACCTAATTGTAAGCCTAAGTGATACTAGGTCCTACTTAAAAACAAAAGAATCATCCTGTTGTAAGGATGGTTTACTTAGTTGAATAGGTATGTAGTGCCTTCTTACCTTAGAAATATGTGGAGCAGATTTTCACTGTACTTAGTAATTGTATTGATTCTTTAAGATTTTATTCTTTTTCTTGCTGAAAGATATTGCTGAGGTATTGTACAAGTGAATACATTAATGTCCAAATATTGGTGAAATAGTTATATTGGCTTGAAGATCCTGTAAAACACCATGGGGAAGAGATGTATCAAAATAAATAGAAGTCACTTCAGTTAAACAAATGGAAGTCTGTTTCAGTTAACTAAATTGTTTAAAGCACCAAAGGAAGAAATATAATATTTTTAAAATTTAAAAGAAATACATTGAAAGAGGTATAAATATATTTAAGCCTTTATGTTTTAATTGAAAAATGTTTACTCATCTATTTTGCTGGGCATTGTAATTTCCCAATATAGAAGATGTAAACAATACATTAACATGTAGCCTGATAAAATTATGCTTCAATCAGTATGGGCCAATTGTCACATATTTCTTACTTTCATTGGCTAATACAAGCTCAAAGTCAGTGGAGCTCAGCACATATTCCTGTGAATCATGGTCAAGTACATGACAATAGGAAAAATGATAATTTCTATAACAATGAGGAAACAAAGATTGGGAACAATGATTCAAGTGTTCACACAAGGGAAGTTATTAAAAGGTATAAATAATACTTCTGGAAGAACATTAAGATGCTAAATGAATTCAGAATTAGTCTGTGTTGCAATCAGTCTTTTTTTCCAACCCCGTACCTAATATATCATGAAATTATAATCTACACAATGGAGTGAATCTTTGATCTCTACCTTGAAGTATACAATATACATAGTGAATGGATGACTATTACACCTATGCTGTAACTACAAATTTAATTTTCAAAGTATTGTAATTTTTAAAATATTATACATTTATTTTCAGAATGATTTCACCAAAAATTCTAATCAGTCATTTAAGTCTCCTTTTGATCTCCTACTTTGTCTTTAAGACACAGTATATGTTTGCTCATTTGCGATACAAAGCTGGTTAATATTTCTTACTGACAACTTCTCAGTAATCTTTACTTTCACTAAACTGAAGCTGTATTTACTATGTTTCCAGTGGCTTGAGGCCAAACCACATACAATGACCTGGAATATAATGCAATGATATATTTATACATGATTTCTCTTTCATAGAACTAGATATATGTTTATATTCTTCTATACATCACAGTATCGGCCCTATAAGTGGGTCTTCATTGCCCTGGCCAAACAAGAAAATACATATTTCTTTTTGGTTGCAAAAGGATTCTTGAAATGTTCACTTTAAGGAGGCATCTTTTTATTTATTACTCCGTATTATGGCATAGAATTTTACCATTCTTTCCACATCCTTCTGTGTGAACCTTCTTGTCTGCCTTTGTACTGCTGTTTCTGTACTTTCATTAACAGCAGTATCTTTCTGAGAGTATTCTTACTTTCCCTAAATGATGTTTAAGGGATGATTGTAGGGGTTTGGTGCTTTCTTTAAATTTTTGTTTTAATAAACAGTGTGCTTTATAAGTAAGAGAGGAATGATATTCTAATTCTCTATAAAGAAATTACAGACCATTGATTAGTGCTTTGGCCTTTGTTGGAGAGGAGAGGAAGGAAAAGCCTTGATGAAAGAGGAAAGGATGAGTGGAGAGGGAGGAAGGACAGCAGGGGGAATCAAGGAATTAAGTCCTTAAGTGCGTCTCTGTCTTCACACTGTCCCTTTTGTGCCCTTAATTAGCTTCCATCAGTCCTCAAATATTTTGGTAATTTTATTAAATAATTCTCTCTTTTTTTGAGTTTTTAGAGAGAATACAGTAGATTGAATAGTGCTGTTTATCTGAAGCTATCACTTCACATGCAATGATGTGAATATTTATGTGTATAATATGTACAGCCTTAGACATCCTCAGTTCTTAAAATTGCTTAAAGAGTTTCATTTTACCACTTGTCATTCGCAATCATGGGCATGCTTTTATTATCTTTGTAATCAAAATCTCATTAATCTTCAAAAATATGAATTTAATAATGATATTTTCTGGTCCAGATTTCTTTTTCTTTTCTTGTGATACAGTCAACTACTTTTAGCATTTAAAAAAAATTTTATCAGGATTTCCTGTCACTTGAATTTGCTACTCTCTCCAACTTTAGAAGATGGATTTTTACTTTTTTTTATTCCTTGTATTTTATTCATCATAAACTGGATGAATATCACGATAAAACTAGACAATGTTCAGATATTACACCTATGAAAATGAAGAAATTTGTTCCTTACAGTGATATCAGTTCTAGAGTTGTCAGGTGTCAAACACATCAACTTTTTTGTTACACATTATTTTATATATTTTTTCTACTGCTTTAGCCTTTTTTTTTTTTTTGTATTTTTTTGTATTTTACTAAGGATCTACAGGGTCTACAAGGTCTCACTATGTAGATCGGCCTCGTAGTGATCTGCCTTTGTTCAGCCTCCCAAGAGCTGGGATTACAGATGTGCATCATCACTCCTAGTCTCAGGGGTCATCTTAGTCCTCTCCAGGGGCAGGGCCAGCCTCGGAGGCTGGGGATCAAACCTCCACCTCCTGAGTCTGCCTAAGCAGGCACTTTAATCCGCTGAGATATTTGGCCAGACCTTAAAACACACTCTTAAATGTGAATTAAGACAACACTGAGAGTAAATCAATGCCCAGAAAAATGGCTGTCATCAAGAAGTCAACTAATAACAAATGCTGGAAAGGCTGTGGGGAAAAGGTAGACTGATACAGCCACGATGGAAATCAGTGTGGAGAGTCCTCAGAAAATTAGGATTGGAGGTCCCATTCAACCTATCTAGTCTCCTTCTGGGTATTTTCCAAAAGAACTGAAAACATCATATCATACCAATATATGTGTGTCTATATTTATAGCAGCACAATTTGTCATAGTTAAATCTTGGAAGTGACCCAAATGCCCATCAACTGAGGAATGGATAAGAAATATGTGATAAAAATATCACATATTAAGAGCTACTCAGCTGTAAAAAAGATAAACTTGAGGTTTTTATAGGTAAAGAGTTACAAGTATTAACTATACTCACAAGTGAAATAAATTATACCTGCATATATAAACATCATATTGTCTCACTAGTATAAGAACCTAAAGAAGTAAATAAAGTCTGAAAGACACAAAAAATTTCATACTTTTTGAACTGAAAATCTTTTTCAAAGAACGAAATCATTCAACTAATACATATTATTTTTCACTGAATAGGATGGAACCTTTGTCACTAGACATTCTTAACCATCAAAATTAATCAGGCCAGGGCCATCAAGATAGCTCAGTGGATCAAAGCACCTGCTTAGGCAGACACAGGGACCAGGGTTCAATCTCGAGTGTCCTATGCTGCCCCATCCTTGAGGCTCACTGAGACAGTGATTGAGATGGGATGTGGTGGTGCACCCCTTTAATCCCAGCAGTTGGGAGGCTGTAAACAGGAAGATCACTTACTAGTTCTATCTGTGTAGCGAGACTCTGTAGACCCTGTACTAACTATTTAAAAAATAAATAATAATCAGGCCAAAACAATTCTGCGTTCCTACTACATTTACTGACAACTCATTGCCTCTTTCCAATGTCTTGTGCAATATTCTTCTGTTTCTTCTCAAATATGCTGAACTTTGAAATTCTTTCCAATTGCTCTTTAATGCTGAACTTTGCCAATATAAAACCCTTTGGTGCCTCATTTTTTTATGTGCTGCATTTGTAAATATTAATTTGTATTAGCTGGTAGATTTCTATGATTACTAAGACAACTTTTCCCTTTCTATGTTCCTTCCTCATTGTAAAATGAAATACTTGCATGTGTTTAAGGCTAATTTAGCTTCACTTTGGGTACCACCTCACCTGTTCTTTCATTATCATACCTGTTATTTGTTTTGTTTATTATTTCCCACTTTCTCCCACACCTGAGTGATTTTCATTTATTCTTTGTTTTTTAAAATATTTAGATCTTTGATCCATTTTTACTTCAGTTTATGTATGTATGTATGCATGTGTGTGTACATGTGTATGTATGTATGTATGTATGTATGTGTTCAGCACAGGGTCTACAGGGTCTCACTAGTGATTCTCCTGTTTTTAGCCTCTCAAACAGGGATTACAGGCATTCTGGGGTTACAGGCATGCACCACCATGCCGAGTCTCAGTGGCTGTCTCAGTGCGCCAGGGGGCAGGGCCAGCAAGGCACGCTGGAGATCCAACCCTGGTCCCTTCCTCTGCCTAAGCAGGCAATTTAATCTGCAGAACTATGTGGCTGGCCCTCATTTATTCTTAAAGTAGCTCAAGTACAGCTTGTTAAAATTGTTAAAAGGTAAAAGAAGAGCACAGAATTTTACTTTTCCCCCAAATTTCTCCAGACTTCCCAGGGCCCTGAAGTGAGTCACTACCTCTCCTGCAAGGTGCTTGGGGCACCATGAGAGAAAAAGAGCAAGAGACACATGGCAAGTATCAGGGATCTGGGACAACCAGTTATTCAGGAGAACAAAAGGCCAGGAAGCAGCCGGAAGCTCAGCACTGACTAACTGAGGAGGGGATTATCAGAGAGTGGTAGTAAGCTAGTGAAGACCTTGTCCCGGAGCATCTTTAATCTTAGGAATTTTGATTCCGGTCTTAGTAAGTAGGAAAGGATGACCTACTACTAACAGGATAATGAGAAATCTCAAAAGAATGATAGCAAAAATCACAATCCCCCATTCATTCCTTAGGGCAATAGGATAAGCCAGCCATTATGACTTTGCCATCCCAAACAAAACTCAGTGTTAATTTTTACTCTGTAGAAAGCTTTCTGAAACCTGTCCATATGTTAAGCATCAGTCTATTATTTTGTGAAATCTCCTGCTCACAGCCACACTCATCCTTTAGCTTCTATCTCTCTACAGATGAAATCTGGTCAAGATCACTAATTGTTTCCTTGCCACCATGCAACTGCTAAGTATGCCTTATTTACCTTTTATTTTAAATCTCTCCAGAGTTTTCTCAGGCAATCCATAATAAAATACTAGATTTACTCAAGGGTGAGTCTGAGGTTCTTAGGCTGTCATGAGCTATAATATTCTGAGGCGATACCATCCAATTTCTTTTATTGAAGTTTTATGACTTTCAAATAGACTATTCAAAAATAACATATCTTGGCAGCAAGATAGTTTAATGGACTAAAGTGCCTGCTTAGGCAAGCTGAGGGACGCGTGCTCAATCCTTGGCACCATATGTCACACAGGTCCCAGACTCAGGAGTGCTGAGCTAGCCACTGAGACTGGGCATGGTAGTGCACACTTGTAATCCTAGCACTGGGAAGGCTGAAAACAGAAGGATCACTTCAAGTCCAAGCTGTGTAGTGAGACCCTGTACCAATTACATCTTTTAAAAAATGATATTTTAGGTAGAGATAAAATGATCACAGTTTAATAAAATATGAAGGAAATCTGAATCCATTTTCCAAATTACTCTATCAAAAAACCATGCATACTGGTAATCTAAAAATGAAACCAGATCATTCAGATATACTTGAAGAGTGAAAAGGTCACCAAAATAATTGAAATATGAGTTCAAGCTCTGTAGTGAGACCTTTTTTTCATAATTTTATTGATAAACAGCAATGAGACAGTTTCAAATCAAATCGCTAGGACAGTTTCAATGACTAACACACTGCATACATTCTTCTTAGTGGTTAATTGCTGT
>NW_004524623.1:11116458-11137150 GCF_000260255.1 Octodon degus
AGAGTCCATAACAGTAGTGGGTTATCCAAGGAACTGGCAATGTCAGAAGTTGTTGACTTGAGCCTTTTACAGCTCAGCATATTATTATGGCTTTACTTTTATACCTCATATTTATACTTTTCTGCTGGATGGTTAAGACCAAGATAAAGCAAGACCTATGTGTAATACTAGGGCCATGCTTAGAATTTTCCATTCTGATCTTCTAAATGTGTACTGCTTCCAATGTCATATCAATTATTGCTATACTCTCTCTCAAATAAATGTTTATTTCAATAAAAAGGTAATAAACGAAAACAAGAGACAAGAAAAAATGTCATAAGACTGTCCTGCTACAATGTTATATGTGGTTAAATTTCTAAATTTTTTGCAAAAATGTATAATCGTTTATTTTTTTTAATTTTTTTCACATTCTATAAGGATTTAAAGTTTAGCATATCAATGATTGTTGGAAAATACCTGTTCCATAATAATATGTTTGATAATATATTTAATGTGTTTGATATTCTGACAGTATGTCAAGCTCAAGTGCCTATGTTACAGGGTAATATCATTAAGCTTCTCTTCTGGAGGGTTAACAATATACATTTGCAGTCAGTGTAGTTTTGATAATTTCATATAATAGTATGCTGTATTAATTAATAAAATTCAGAATGCAGACAAAAATTGAAATGAATAAATTGAAATCAGTCTTTTATTATTGTTAGTTATCAAAAGAGGGCTTTCAGCTGGAATTGTGCTTGCTTCTACTTAGTGGCACAGAGTAGGAGTGCAAGTTGTTTAGGTTGTTAAGGACATAGTTGTGTGGTTGTGTTAGCTGAGGTCAACACTGTTTTCTTGATGAAGCTTCTGGGTTTCTAGTGTGAGAAGATGTAGAAAAGCTACAAACATCTGAATGTGGCCCTTCCTCCACTGTCAAGAGGACAGCTTGTCTACAGAGTCTGTGCACTTACTGCAGGGACGTTGGCAGAGACTCCAGAGACAGCGGTGCAACTGTTCTGTGAACAATACCTGATTTATGAATGAAAAAAAGTCCAAATTATCTTGTCTTCAAAATCCTCATAGTCCTTTGGTTATTTGCAGCAAATATTCTATAAATGATGCCTCCCAAATTCTATCCCCCAGTGATATCAAAGTCACTTATTGTTGAATAAGTAAAACTTTTGGTTTTTTTTCACTTTCACAGAATCGAAGCAGGGAAATAAATAAGAAGCAGTTTGGGGAGAATGAACCACAATCTGTTCATGATGGTATGGCTGGGCTTAGACGCCATTGGCTAAAGTTTGGTTGTCACTTTCCTAACCTCCTAAGCAGCTCCCAGGAGTGATCATGGAGGACTAGCAGGGACCTGTGTGAGGGTGGGAAGATTTCTCTGAGTCACACTGGTTCATGCAGAAGAGGAGACTGGGAAGGGTTTGGCAAAGAAAGTCACAGGCAGCTGGTAAAGAGAAGTGAGAAGACTCCATGAAAGGTGTGTGGTGACCAAGATTAGGACACCAGGAGGCTCAGTAAACAAATGCCTTTTCTTGGTGGTACTGGGGAGTTGAACTCAGGATCTTGCATTTGCCAGGCAAGTGCTTATTCTATTGAGCTATCTTCACAACAAATGCCTTTACATTTGCACCCCACTTTCCTGAAAAATCTATGTAATCTACTCAGACATAATTAGTTAATAATGTAGTTTATACAAAATACCTTATAAAAACATGTGTATGTCTTGCTTTCCCTAATGCAAAATATAGCTCAGGTTCATTCACTTTTTTTTTTTGTTTGTTTTGTTTTTTAGTCAAGGGTCTACAGGGTGTTCGGGGTCTCACTACTATATAGGACTTGTAGAGATTCTTCCATTTACAGCCCCCCAAGTGCCAGGATTACAGGCCGGTGCCACCATGCCTGGTCTCAATCACCGTCTTATCCCACCCAAGAGGTGGGGCTGGCACAGCAGGACCAAGGGATCTAACCCCCGGCTCCTGCACATGCTTTCAGGCGCTTTAATCCACTGAGCTATTTGGACATACTTAATCTCTGTCTTTACTGAACACTTATGATCCCAGTGACCATCATCTATTTTGTGTACACTGGTGCAATTAACAATATCTCTGCTTTTGTTCACCAGAAATTGTATTACCACACAAAACCAAATTATTTTAAAATTCTATTTAAATATTTCATTTTTATTATTTTTGAGTGGGTTACTTTTCTCTTGTTGCTGAGATAAAATGCCTGATGCCCAAAATTAAGAGAAGAAAGGTTGATTTAGCTTGACATTTGTGGATGTTTCAGTCCATAATCTGCTGGCTCCAAGGCAGGGTGGCACATGGCAGAGGCAACAGTTCATGGCTTCTGAAGACAGTAAGAGCAGCAAGAGCCAGCCTCTTTCCCTGCCTTATATTGTATGCAGGATACACTGCCTTAGGGTAGGTACAGCCCTCACAACCATGATCCCAGCATTGGACCACAAATCAGTCAGAAACTCTAGAAATACAACCCATGACTGCATGAGGCTTTCGGGAACATCTGGACACAATATGACAATTCACATATCTGTTTTTATCCAAAAATTATGACTATTCATCTATTAAACAACATTTTAATTTTACTTATTTAGTTATTTAGTTACTAAATAACTTTAGTTAGCTAGACAGTTTTCTTGAGACACATTCTCACTCTGTAGTTCAGACCAGTTTTCAACTCGCTGTGTAGTTTAGACTTTCCTAAAACTCTCACCTGATCCGTCTCCTTCAGTCTCCAAGGGTTAGAATCACATGGCCCGTGCCACCCTACCCAGTCAAATGAAACGTATTTTAAAATGGCCTGTGAGATCCCATGCTTTAGTATCTGTGGCCTTATTGTTTTATACTCATAATACTCATTTTCCCGGGCACTTTAGGAATTTTTTGGAAACACCAAGATTTCTCCTCTCTCTGGACCAAGGCCTGTGTAAAATGAAGACTTTCATTTCATTTGAAAGGGTGGTATGGAGAGATGTCCTAGCTATTAGCACACAGGATTGATTTGCACAGCTCTTTGGAGTGACCAATTGGTGCAAAATGCAAAATTTTGATGAATGTGGCGAAGTTCTTCTTCAATTTTAACTAGAAATAGTGGAGAAGTCCCCTGCCCTGGGGTTTTGGTAGCATGTGGCTCCTATGAGGAACAGTAACTTTAAATGGAGATAGAGTTATGGAAGCACAATGGGGAGCTATGAATAAATTGGATCATTGATAATTGTGCTGATTTTCTAATTCAGACTTTTACTCTTTTGTTTCAGCTTTTCAACTGATAAAAATCTTTACTACTTCATTCAGGTGCAGTGGATATTTTTCTTTCTCATGAAACTGTTATTTGTAAAAGACAAAGACAATTGTTATCAAGAGAAGCTGTGTAACTCTGTAGTTAAAACTACAGATTGCTTAACACTGCTTAACTTCATACACTGCTATTTGTTTTTAGGACTGGTCAAATATTAACTATCTGTGCTGCGCAAAACTTACTCAAATTAATCTCGACTTACTTTTGTCAGCTTGAACATGGGGAAAATGTTCCTCCCTAGAAGGATTATTGTGAGGTTTCAACATATGACAAGTAATAGACTTACACATGTAAACCTCAATAAATTATAGCTATTTGCTGCTATATTAAAAATGCTATTTTGAAGTCAAGCTCAACATTGTTTAACAAGTTTTATGAGAAAAAGTGTTTAATTATTATTAAATTATTAATTTTATTATAAATAATATTTATTTAATATTAATAATAATTATAAATAATTATTATTAATTGTTATTCCATTTTTATTCCCAAATGTCAACATCTTATTTAAGCACTTTGTTGTAGTTGAAGATTCTTTTCTTTAATTCAACCCACCCTGATATGATAAATAAATGTGCATAAATCCAGAATCTAAAAATACACTCCCAAGAATTTTTTTTTTTTTTTTCAACATGTCATTTCTACTGTCAATTCCTATTTCTCCAGTGTTAAGTGCTAACTCACTGGTAATGACCCCTACTGGTGAGTAAAATTAACTCCCTCTGATTCAGGTGTCAGAATTTCTGGAAAGTGTCTGCTAATGTGAAATTCACTATTATAAGAAATATAGCTAAAGCAGTAAGGAAAACACAGACAAGCTCTTCAGAGAACAAAATCCCAGCAGGTACAACTTTTAAAATAATCTACCCGCTGGCAGATCCAATAAACCTGCTGATTATTGGCCACTCTCTCCAAACCCTGCTGTGTCTTACCTACTCCAGCGAAGAGACTGCTGTTCTAAGTGATTGCTAATAGTGCCCTGCAAGGGGATGTAAGTTGCAGCCTATTATTGTCATCAGGAAAATGATGATAACTGTTACTACTAGCCTAGAAACAAAATGAAGGATTAGAATGTACTGTACAATGTATTTTGCTGCCCAATATTTCCCAAGAAGCCTAACAGATATAAACAAGTGTTTATTTGATCCTATTGTGCAACACACGTTGTTTATTGCCCCTTTTATTAAAAATTTTATTTAAAATATCATTTGCAAAGCAGCCTTTCAAAAAATCTGTTTCAGAGTATATGAGTGATTTGATAATTTTTAGATTGCATTATTGATGAGTAGGCTAATAACAAGTATTTGGGACTAAAATTGTGAATGATAGACCCTTATTAACAAAACCACTGAGGATGAATAAACAGAAGTGAATAACACATATGGGCTGATCCTATGATGCGGCACACAGGTTCTTCTGTTTTCCTGTCTAGGAATATATAGTACAGAATGTTTTTTCTGGGATTTATTTTTCTTTTGGTTTTGAGTTATAATGCACTAAAAATTGGCTTTGTAATTCTATATTGACATTCCTGGTTTTAGGAGCTTAGTTCCTAGATTCCCTGCTGAAGTATTCAAAGTCTGGGCCTTGCAGTATTTTCAAGAAAGTGTCATAAGTAGTTTTGTACAACTCAACTTTGAAAAACTGCATAAACTACCAACACAGCAAAGTTCTCAAAGAAAATGTAAAAATGTCCCTAAAACACAAAGCGAGACTCGAAGTTATGAGATTGCACTTTAATTCTGTTCTCCTCTGTGACGTAGCACCAAGCAGACATATTTAAATAAGTTTGTACATTACTGGCTATGAGTGTTGTTAGGTTTTCCTCATGGGACTAGTAATATCACTTGTATGATTTCGGTTTCTCTTGAGAAACATCCATCTTGGAAGTGCCTGGAAATGATATTCAAAAAACAAAAACAAAAAAACAAACACAAAAAACCTTCTGGACTTGCCTATAGATGTGCTAAGGCTAAGCTGCCAGGTATGACTAGAGCTCGTTCCTGAAGATTATTTTACATTTTAATCTGCTAACTTTCAGTCTTGTAGCTCAGATTAGTGTTATAGTGGTGAAACAAAAATAATGCAGTTGATGTTTAGGTGCTGTACACAATTTGATTCTATTTTTACTACTAGTGGCATTATGAAAATTGTCACCAATGTAGCTAATAAAACCTCTAACTTCAGAAATGATGGAAAAAAATAATATCTGAAGAGATACAATATTCACCCTTATCTACTCCAGGCATAGAATATGGTCTGGGTTTAAGCACTTATAAACATAATTATCAGTGACACCTTAGCAAAAGGAACTCTTTCAATATTGTATGCTGTGTTAGTGATATATTCTGAATTTGATATTCAAGTGTGTCTCATGAGTTACACCTGGCTCAGGAAAGCTCAGAGCTAAGATGTACAGAGCGTGAAATGTAAGTTAAGCATCATGGTTATCTGACAAATCACTTCCTTACTTAAACTTATCCTGAGGGATTATACGTACTTTGATGTGCCTTCGATGTTCTTAGAGGCCTGAGTGTCAAAATTACTAATCTATTTGTTGCATACCTTGACTTCTTCTGATAAGAAATGGAGTTTAACTTAAATTTGCTTGTGTGTGATATTTACAAATGTTCATTTCTATTATCATTATTGTCATTACATATCAAGACGAAAAATTCAACAAGCATTAATTTATCATTCATAATACTTATTGAGCATTGATTTAAAGTGAAAAATGTCTGTTTCTTCTTTTAAGGAGCACTAGGCGTGTTCATGTAACTTGTGACCTAATAGTATTTAATGTTCTTGGCATGACTAGAATTAAGACATTTTTAAATTATATTGTACAAGAAGAGCAACCTAGACTCCATATAGCTCTCATATTAGTTAATTAATTAATTACTTTATCATACTATGTATTAATCATCTTCTTTTGTCTGTGGGACAAAAATCTCAGCATTTATAATTTAAAGGAGAAAAGGTTTGTTTGGTTCACATTTTCCAGTGAGTTTAGTCTATGCTTGGCTGGCTTCAAGGCAGAAAGGACACAGGGGAGAGAATGAGGGAGAATAGATCTTACCTATTTATTCCCAGGAACTAAGGGGAGATGGAGAGAGGGGAGAGTGATGGAGGAGGAGGAAGAGGAAAGAGGAGGCAGAGAAGAGAGAGAGAGAGAGAGAGAGAGAGAGAGAGAGAGAGAGAGAGAGAGAGAGAGAGACCTGGTGTAAGAATACAGCTCATGCCCCAGTGACCCACACCGCACACTCTGACCAAACTGAACACAAGGCTTTTGAGGGATGTTGTACATTTGAACCATGATGCTCCACCCTGGTCTCCCCAAAAGCCCAATTACATCTCAAAACACAAAAAGCAATTTAGTCCACCTTGAGAATCTCCAAATCTAAAATGTTCTAGCACTGCTGAAGAGTTCAAACCTAAAAATCCCCTCTGAGATTCAAGGCAAACTGTGAGCTGTGATCAGCTATAAAAAACAAAAAAGATGTCTAACCATTTCTACCACATCATGGTACAGGAGAAGCTTTCCAATTTTTAAAGAAAGGATGGGGGATAGAAATGATTGAGGGCAAAGCAAGACAAATCCAGTAGGGGAGTAACTCCTACAGTTGCATACACATCACCTGCTACAATTGTGGTAATATGGTAGGCTTGAGAAGCCCAGCCCCTGTGACCTTATCAGCTGCAGCACTCTATTTTGGCCTGGCTTTGCTTCCTACCTGTAGCATTCCGAAGCAGTCTTTGCACACTGCTGGTGCGCTGAGCCTCCAGGATCTTCATTGCACCCTCAGCTTCACCCTCAGGGCTTCATGCATCACCCTTACAGGGGCTCTTTCATAAGTTTGCTTTGAATGTGAGATGAAGCCTGTAGAATACTGTAACTCTTTCTTTCTGCATGTCTTCAAAATCAGCACCAGGTACATGATGATAAGGTCTTTTGTGAGTCTAAGCAACAGTCAGACACTCTTGGACCATGGCTGCAAGACCTTCTAAGTGTCTTGGCAGTTGAACATATTGAAATGAAATCTGGGAAAACAATTCCCTCCAATGCCTATCTGCAGTAGAACATCTGAAGTATCTGTTTTCAAAAGAAAGTTTTACTCAGTAGCACCTTTGGGCTTGGATGGAGTCTTTCTATTCTTGACTGCCTTAAAGCCATCGTTTTTATTGTCCTGATGCAAAGTACTTAGCTTCTTTCTAATGGGAAACATTTAAATAATCAAGCTTTCCACGGCACAAACTTTGTAGGTGCTTCCTTTCTGACCAAGCTGTCTTGCAAATCATTCAGCTTCACCTTTTGATCCTGATTTTCACTATAAAACTGGCTGAATGTACCCAGCAGTATCCATGGCATAGTATGAAAGATGAATTGCTTTGAAATTTCTTCTTCCAAGTCAATTAATCCAATATGTTTAAGTGTAATTTCACACAAGATTTTAGGACTTGGGGAAAATATAGATCACTTTTTGCCATAGGGTAAGACACATGGTTTCTAGTCCAATTGTCAATAGAGTCCTTGTTTACCTTCACTTTGCACATTCGTATCCACATTCTGGTCTTCTAAACATTAACAACAATCTTCTATCGAGATTGACTTACAGAATTCATGTCATCTGTAGTCTGCACCTTCAAAGCTCTGTAAATTCCTCCTGCAAGCTTGTTCCAAATGATTCTGAATCACATGGTAAAGCAGAGTCATTGCAATGAGCCTCCTTATTTGGCAGAAACTCTATTAGTCACTTTGCTTATGTCCAAGCAAAATAGGTAATATGTGGAATCTAAAGAAAGAGGCTGGTTTTGCTCACCATTTCCAGTGGGTCAGTCAGTGGTTGGCTAGCTTCAAGGAAGAACTTGGACACTGGGAGTGCATGGAGGAAGGTGGCTGTTTAGCCAATGACAGCCAGAAAACATAAGGAAGGACAAGGAAAAAGCTGGTGACAAGAATACAACTTAGAGATCATAACTGCTACCCACTCAGGGACACTTCTTGTAGTGGATGGCAGCTTTCTCAGCAGGCTTAATTTTACCCTGGCAAAAGAGGCTCAAATTTAGCCTCTAATTCACCTGTGTTAAGATGTTGTGACTCCTTCATTCCTTCCCCACCCCTGTTAAGATGTTCTTAAGAGGAAAACAGAACTAATTTGTGGTTTCTATGGAAACTAAGAAGTTATTTAAGCAGAGAAGAAACAAAGAATGATGCGGGACATGTTTGTGATCTAAAAGAATCAGGGAAGCATGTTCAAATGCCAGCAGGACATTTAAGGTCTATAACCTGGGAAGGGTCCAGAAGCTAGCCTTATTAGTAAAGCTCTGATTTTTCCTAACCTTCAGTCTGAAATGAAAATAATCTCACTATTTCATAATTTCACTCTATCTATAACAGGAGATATTGGGGAATTCTTTTTTTTTTATTTTAACAGTAAGGGATTGTTTCCACTATTGCTAGTTAACATGATTTTGCAGACTTTAAAACATCATTTACAGAAAACAGATATGCTAAGAGAAAGTAGAGAATTAGCCAGAATAAAAGGGGAGCAAAGTCATCCTACCCTTGACTAATACTTGCAAACCTATTGTATGGAAACATCAACTACTTATCTTGTCCATTTTTTACATTTTCCAGAATTTATGCTTTTATTTTAAGAGTAACTATATTCTATCTCAATGTTTGTAATAGCAGTTAATATTTATTTGGGTTTTTTTTTCTTTTTAGAAAAATAGATATTGGGAAGAACTGAAGTTTCCTGTGCTTGGTGTAAAGGAAGAATCCATAAAAATAAATATAATAGAAATATTATCAAACAGTTGAGTGGTGCCTTCTACATTCCAGGCATTATTCTGAACAGCTTATACAGATCGTCTAACTTCTAGCTTGGTTACCCCACAGCATCATTATGAGCCAGTTCGTGAAGTGTCTATTGTAGGCATGAAGTACCTGAAGCACAGCTGTAAGGAAATTCCCCAAATGTCAGGATTTTCATAGCCACGACTGAAACTCCGCAAACAGAAGACCACGTCTATTCCATTGGACAAGACTCCACATTATCTAAAAGCAAAACCAATCAAACAAAAATATTCTAACTGCTGATCAAATACCTTTTCCTGAAAGTTTATAGATCTTTTCAAATTCAATTTTACATTTTTTTTGGGGGGGTTTGAATTGTCGGCACATGAAACTTAATCCAATGAAAAGGACTATTACAGAAAACTGACTTGCCTGTGTGTGGATTGATCATATGGGCTGCCAATTGTTTTGTTTGTTTATTTGTTTGTTTGTTTGTTTTTGCAGAACCAGGGATTGAACTCAGGCCCTTGCGCTTGCCAGGGAAGCGCTTATTCCACTGAGCCATCTCCCCGGCCCCATGATTGCTTTTACCTTGCACTGAACCTAGACTGGATATCAAAATGTTGTCTGCTATTTACCTGAGAAAATTATTATCTATAAAACTTTTGTTTTATGGTTTTTATTTCTTTGTACAATTCTCTTTCCAAACTACATCATTTCCAATATTTGCTTTGTAAACATACCCAGACATTGCATGTGATTCTAAATTATAGAAATTGTTTTAAACAGATGCAAATAGGTTTTCTGCTTTGTGGATAACAAAATCAGAATCTTACGAGCCTAAAATTACTGAGTGGTTAAAACAGTTTTACGTTATACCTTCGTACTTGTAGTAATTTCCATCTTCAGAGCTTACAGTGGTGTGTGCTCCCAAAAATGTTTCTTTTTTCCCATTTCTTGCTTTCATAATTTTTGATTCATAATCCTTTAATTTCATACCAAAAAAGTGCAGAATACTAGTTACTTAAAATGTTTGCTATTCCCATACTTGATATCGCCTACAGCATCATATAGATTTCAGTATTTAATAAAGACAATTGGGGAGTATATATATATAACTGTATGTTGACCTAGGCCAGCCTCACATCATTTGCTAGGGGTTCATGACAATACATCTGACTTTAAATTACTCAACAAGCATTACTGGTTCTTCTGTCCCTCTCACTG
This sequence comes from Octodon degus, assembly GCF_000260255.1. Lineage (NCBI taxonomy): Eukaryota > Metazoa > Chordata > Mammalia > Rodentia > Octodontidae > Octodon > Octodon degus. The sequence goes on from NW_004524623.1 coordinate 11,126,795, forward strand.
CGATAATCTATGTTATCTGTGGGTCTCTCATCATAGGGTCAATCCCATACAGGACTGTATCCATCTTCTTCAGTAGACTTTTGCTAAAGCATTTAAAGGTGTCTAAATAAATCTGCTGCTTTTCTATCCCTCTGAAAATCTAGCACCCTTGGGAATAAGCTTAGTGTTCTCCACACTTGCAGAGTGATGAGCTTCAGCCTTATCATTAACCCCTGACAGTGAGCTGTCTATCTGTCTAATGACCATTATTCTCCTATGGTGTCTATTTGCCCCTCCGGAACTCTATTAGAAATCATTCTAATTGCATGTCCTCAAGGAGTCACATTTATTTTGCTAAGTTTTCTTAGTTGTATTCTTTTAGTTTGGATGAGTTTATTGAACATGTTGTTTATCTAAGTCATAGTGGTAAGTGTGAAGGTAGGGATATTTTACTCCCTCTCACACTGGCGAAGGTGAGAAGTCTTCATGCCTGTGAAAATCAGGCTGTCAGAGACAGTTGGGAGTGGAGAATTGATGAAAAATGAAAGATATGTTGGAGATTTTTTCGTAGGCTATAAATAATTAACTAAGCTAGATTTTAGACTGAATTACCCTATCAAGTTGGGAGAGAAAAACATTTAGAAATATGTGCTGAAGATAGGCCACATAGCTCAGCAGATTAAAGTAGATCCCCAGGCCTGCTATGCCGGCCCTGCCCCCAAGGCACGCTGAGACTGCAATTGAGACTGGATGTGGTGGCACATGCCTGTAATCCCAGCTCTTAGGAGGCTGTAAACAGGCGCATCACTCTGAGTCCGATCTAGTAGTGAGACCCTGAAAACACCCTGTAAACCCTTCCCTAAAAGCAAAAAGAGAGAGAGAGAGAGAGAGAGAGAGAGAGAGAGAGAGAGAAATTTTAATCCTAATGGTCTCCTTTTACAAGTTAAAAATAAATGTTAAAAATAGATCTTATATAGCATAAGCAACTCATCTGATTTCAAATTTTAAGCTAATTATTCGGGTTTTTTTCTTTTATTATCACAAAATTTAATGATTAAGAAACACTTTCATTATTAATGTAATTTCTAAAATTTATGTACTCACTTCATGTTTTATATACTTTTCTATATTATACACAACCTATGCTATAATGGAAGATAAATTTAATTTACATGATATTTCCTTCTTAATCATTAATATTGTATATTGACTTTTCTTCATAAAAGATACAATGACTTTGTTCAGGGTGACTACCTTACATAAATAAAATATTTGATAATAACAGGAAAGTCAATATACTGACATCTTAATTTTCAGCAAGGATTACTGTTGAAATGTTCTGGCTTAATTTCCAGTTTATAATTTTTCTTCTTACTAAGCACACCAATTAAAGTATACAGAGAACACAAACAAATGGCTGAAAGTCAAAGTGCATTTATAAAATTTTTCTGATGCAATATCACTAAATAATGTATATAGTTATATCTACTCTCTTAAGAAAATTTCACAGTACATGTAAAGGAACTTATACAGTACATTCCCAAGGATAAGGTCAATGAGAAAAAAGATCATAGAAGAACAGTTACCCAGGAAACATCTGAAAAGTAATAAATGACACAATAAAGTACAAAAATACTAAGACTAAACTTTTACATAGTAGAATGTTGGAGAGACTGGGGAATCAAAAGCACAACATACTCTTGAAGAGATGAGTTTTGGGGGTTCAGTCAGAGGAATAGGCTAAACACAATGGTAAGGTTGAGGGGCACTGGTTGCCACTCCTCTGTCTAGCTAAGGGTGTCCCTACAGCCTTCATATCTGACCATCTCTAAAGTTGGAGATGAAATACCATTTGTAAATAGCAGCACTGACAATATCCAGTGATACACTGAAAAACAACACTTATTGAATGTTAGGAGATGTCCTTGTTTTATCATCCCTAAAACATACCAGTCCAGTTGATAAAACAACTTTAACACGAAATTTAGAAAACCTAAGATATAAGTAAACAAAAAAGCAATGAAAAAAAGATACATTGTAGGTATGGGAAAAAATAAAAATAAAAGTCACCAAACTGTAAACTTATAACATTAGACATAAATGTATTTATGTGTATTAAAAACAAACACATGCATTTGGTATTAATAAAATGAGGAGAAACTGTAACCATGAAACAATAAGGAATTTGTGGAACAAGAAGTGAAGTTTCAGATAAGAAGAACACACTGTTAGAAATTTAAAATAAGTTTTGAAATGAAAACGAATCATTTCAGATATTACACTTAAAGTATTACGTAACAGAGAATGGAAGAGCTCAGAAATGAAAACATCAAACTTAAGTTGGAAATGTGATAGTTAGGAATTATAAAATATAAGCAGAGATTTGAAAATTCTGAAAAGTTAAAGAAAATGATGGATAAATAATGATGAAACATAACACAAGAATATTCTTTGAAGCAACTTGAGTTAACAGAAAATGCAGGAAAAATTATATCAATAAAGTATCTCATCATGATATATACAATTTAACCAGCACAAAGAATCTAAAAGCTTTGAAAAGTAAACTAACAAATTAGGAAATAAACAAGTCAAAGATGCAAAGGATCAACATGAGAGTGGAATGGGCTTCATCACAAGCAAGGTAAGGTTGGAGAAAAAATTGTCTTGGATGCTTAAGGAAAATGACTTCCACATTAAAATGCAATAACAAATGAGATCATTCCCATTAATCTGTAGTCATTTTATTCCTCATAGGCATTTTTATTGTAGCACTACTAGAAAATACATTCCTATATGCTAGGCTCTTAAGAGGTTTAAAGGAAGAAAGAGATAATAGCACCCATAAAAAAGACACACCATTCAGGAGAGAGAAAAGTGGAAAGCTGGCATCTTGAGGATGGTCATATTGAGGAAAATGACCAGTCAAAGAGCATAAATAGGGGTATAGAAAGAGGGGTAACTCCAAATGTTTTAAAAATGCACATTCAATATGTTGAATACATCAAAAAAATTAAAATTTTGGGAAGACAATGATAAGAATGATAAAAAATGGTAATTTTTCTCTCCAAGAAATATATGATTCAAACCACTCTCAAATTATGTGATTTAAGGAATAATAGAGATCACATGTGACTGATATGGTCAAGACAACATAAGCCATTTTATTTAACAAATAACTTGGGTACAGTCTTGTAAAAATCAGATACAATTTTTTTTTCATGTGAGGTAGGCATGGGTAAGGAAAGCATCATATGCATAGAGGGAAGATGATTGGCATCCTTTAGAATTAGAACAAGATGTAGCAGAATGGTTATGCTTGTAGGAAAAGGGTTGCAGATAGAAAAAAAACACCTAACATTTAATGAAAAGATTGAAACTGCTTCTATGTTTTGTCGTCAGTTATCTCCTCCTATTTAACCTGTTTGTTAAACATCAATCTATCTATCATCTACCTATCATCTATCTCACTCACTTCCCCGTTTCCCATCTCATCCTCTGATCCTTGGGGAATAATAAATGACCTCTACAACTTAGACAAGGAGAGGTAGATTCTGGTTCACAGTTCTAGCCCGTGGTTTCTGGCTTTATGACAGAAACCAGATGGCAGAAGTTCTGGCTAGAGAAAAAGTGATCTGCCCAGGGCAATCTGCAGGAAGAGAAAATGAAACAGAGAGTTGTGCAGGGAGATGGACCACAACAGATCACCTGTATCTGACCACTTCCACCAGTTCACCTCTTCATTCGGTCCCTCATTTTCTCATCTTCTCAAACTCCCCAGCTAACCTAAGGTGAAAGATAATGTTCAAGAGTGGAATAATGCTGGAATTCATTCATGGTTTGATTTTCGTCAAATATTTTTCCTTGATAATTAAGCAAATTGCTGTTTGAGAGGGACATATGCACACTCAGAGGTTAGAAAACCTAAGCCACACTTATTTACTTGATCTCTTTCTTCAAAGCAAGTTAAACCATTTGGGCTCTGCTTTCTTCAGTTGTGGGCTGGATAAAACTGCAAATCACACCACATTATAAAGACAAAATGAATAAATATGAACCAATTAATGTAGTCCCTGTGACAAAGTAAGCACTCTAAAATAAAAACTGTTACACCTACACAAAGATATTGCTTAAAGTTTAACAATATAATCATTTTAATTTGTTATTATTCATGTTAAATGCAGGGATACAATGCACTTTATAAAGATAGAAGTATTTATGTAATTTAGATTATATAATTTTTAATTTTGTGTTTGCCTAGAATAGCATTCTTGTGATACTCCATTTAAAGAATGGGTGCTGAGGATTTTTGGTTTTTGTTGTTTGCTATGTTATATTAGTTGAGGGCATTGTTTTTTTTCTTTTGACAGAATGGGGATTGAACTCAGGCCCTTGCATTTGCCAGGTAAGAGCTTATTCTACTGAACTATCTTCCCAGCCCCAAGGACATTATTGTATTTGTGGTTTATTCCACATAATGAGTCTGCAAAAATCTGCACTGATTTAATTCCATTGCTTATTTTTCATGTTGTATTCTTTGGATGTCCTTAGTTTATTTTGTTAACAAATTACAAAACTTATATTAGCTATATTTTTTTGAGTAATACAGAAAGATGCAGCATTTAAGTGTTACTTCCTCATGTCATGCCCTAAACTGTCATTATTGCCTGCATTTTTCTATTTATCAAAAGGAATAGGGATATTGGACAACTCTGAAGTTGGTGAACACCAACCGATGTCATTTTATGTTTTTCTTTTTTCACTTATTTAGCAAAATTTGCTATTAATCAGTCAGTCCAAAAATGGAGGGAAAAAAAGCTAAACGCAAAAAGAATATGAAAAATTGAGATGTGGAAAGATGTCTAGAATCAAAGAAGGAAGCTGGAACTTGCATCCATTTCCTGCTATTTTCAAACTGTGTTGTAGAAGTCAGTGACCTTCCCTCCCCACAACACTACACAGTACTTGGTCAGAGACTCAGAAAAGATGAAGAAGATGTGGCATAGTGTTGCTTAATGCTAAGAGTTTACTAACTGAAGAAGTATAATTCTGATAAACAGCTTCTGTCACCCTGTATCAACTTCTAGGATAATATGGGTGCTAACTAAACCTCAATATCATAAAATATTCAATGTGAAGCCTTGGGGATGTGTGAAACATTCACTCCCATGTAGAGAATGAATTCTTGGAAATATAGTTGGAGCTTCCCTACATTGAGCCAGTATAAATCCATACTCTAACTCCATGAATGTAATAAACATTTTCATCTCTCTAAGCTTTTTTTATTCTATCCAAATGAAGATAATAAAATATTTGTTTTTTGTTTAATGGGATATATCTCTATGTTGCACAATTGAGAATATGATAACCTTCATTTTTAATCATCTTTGATGATAATCTTTCTTGTTTTCATTATTTTACTTTTTTAAATCTTTTTTTAGAATTTACAATCATTTTTAAAAGACAGCACAAATTAGAATTAAAACAGAGAACATTACAAATGATACAGAATTTGACTTAACAAAGTACCATGAATTTCACAGTATTCGTTGCAATACATAAGATTGTCTTCCAGTTATTCATAGCACCAGATATATATGCATGAAAAATTGGTAGAATAAAGAAAAACAAAAGAAGAGTATAAGAAATTAAGAAGAGAAAAATTATAATAATTTGAAAAAAGGAGACAAAACAAATTAAGTATCATCTGTTTCTTTGCAAAGACCAGAAAAATTTCACAGTACAGTTGTCCAAAGGATCTTGGCTACTTCAACAGATAAGTCTCTTTCCTCCAGTCCCTCACCTGCCCTTCTCAACTCAGTACCTCTTTCCTTTTGAATAAATCCATTCCCTTTTCTCAGTATTTACTGTACCCTTCAGATTCCATGTTTCTCTTTCAGATTCTCACACCAATGAGACAATATGATGTTTGTACATATGGGTCTGACTTATTTCACTTAAGAGTATGTTCTCTAGTTGCATTAATTTACTGACAAAAGACTCAAATTTATCCTCTTTTATAGCTGAATAATACTGAATTGTATAAAAATGCCACATCTTGTTTATCCATTCTTCAGTTGATAGGCATCTGGGTTGCTTCCAGGATTTGGCTATGACAAATCGTGTTATAAACATGGGTGCATATATATCTTTGTAGTATGAGGTCTTCAGTTCTTCTGGAAAAATACCTAGAAGGGGAATAGCTGGCTTGAATGTGATCTCCAATCCTAGCTTTTTAAGGAATCTTCACACGGATTTCCATAGTGGTTGTATCAGTCTGCACTCCTACCAAGAGTAGAAAAGGCTGCTCCTTTTCCTCACAGCACCTCCAGTATTTGTTATTGGCTGACTTCTTGATGTTAGCCATTTTTTTCTGGAATGAGGTGGAATTTCAGTGTTGCCTTAATTTGCATTTCTCAAATGACCCATGACATTGACAGAAATTTAAGCATTGGAGCCGAAGAAAACAATACCAAGAACAAATGAATAAAAGAGTTGGTTCTTTGAAAGAATAAATAAAATTGATAAACCCTTAGCAAACCTAATCCAAAAAAAAGAAGAAAGAAAAAAATCCGCATTCATTGGTATAAAGACTGAAAATGGCAGAATCACTACAGACTCTAGAGAAATTCAAAAGATGATCAGTAGCTAATTTCAAAATCTTTACTTTCTCAAGATGGAAAATACAGAGAAAATGGACAATTTTCTAGATACATATATGAAAAGCCAAATCTGAGTCAAGAAGTTATACAAACTCTGAATAACCCAATAATGACAAATGAAACTGAAAATGTAATTAAAAACCTACCAGCAAAGGAAAGCCTAAGTCCAATTGGTTAACAGCAGAATTCTAAAAAAAAAAAAAAATTTAGAGAAGATTTAATGCCGACTATTCTCAAACTCTTCAATAAAATTGAAAAGGAAGCGATTTTCCCAAACTCATTCCTGGAGGCAAGTATTACTCTGATTCCCAAGCTATAGAAAGATCCAACTAAAAAACAGAACTACAGGCCAGTCTCTCTAATGAATATAGATGCAAAATCCTCAATAAAATACTAGCAAAAAATGCAGAAAATCATTAAGAAGATTATACATCATGACCAAATAGGGTTCATTCCAGGAATGAAGGGATGGTTCAATATATGCAAATCCATAAATGTAATGCACCACATCAATAGAACCAAGAATAAAAACCACATGAGCATCTCAGTAGATGCAGAAAAAGCTTTTGACAAAGTCCAGCACTCCTTCATGATAAAAATCCTACAGCCAACTATAAGAAACCAACAGCCAACATCAGACTAAATGAAAAAAAATTTAAGGCCTTCAGTTTAATATCAGGAAAAAGGCAAGGGTATCCACTGCCTCCAATCGATTCAGTATAGTTCTGGAAACATTTCCAGATCATTAGGCAAGAGAGAGAAACAAGAAGAAGAATAATTGGAAAAGAAGTGTAATTAACCTTATTTTCACATGACATGTTACTCTACACAGAGGACTCCCAAAACTCCACCAAGAGTCTTGTACATTTAATCACCAATTGAGCAATGTAGCAGGATACAAAGACAACACCCAAGAATCAGTAGCATTTTTGTACACGATGAATGCACTGAGAGAGAAATGAGGAACACCATGCTTTTCACAATAAGATTCAAGAAAGCGAAATACTTATGTTTCAATCTCACAAAGTATATAAAAGATTTATGGACTGAAAATCATGATACTCTGTGAAAAGAGATTAAAGAAGATTTTAGAAAATGGAAAAATATTCTATGCTCCTGGATAGAAAGAAGCAACATGAAAATGGCCATGCTCCCAAAAATTTTAGACAGATTCAATGGAATCCCAATTAATATACCATTAGTGTACCTCCTAGAGCTAGAGAAAACTTTCCTCAAATTCATTTGGAACCAGAAGAGACCCAAAATATCAAAAGCAATCCCAGGAAACAAAGGAAAGTGAAGAAATATCACAATACCTGACCTGAAATTATTCTATAAAACTACTATGATAAAATCAGCATGGTACTGGCATAGAGACAGACTTAAGGAACAATGGAACAAATTAGAAGGCGCAGACACAACATCAAACACACTCAGCCACCTTATCTTTGACAAAGGGGTCAAGCATGCTCACTGGAAAGAAGATAGCCTCTGTAATAAATGATGTTTCAAAAACTGGCATTGCACATACCAAAGGCTAAAACTAAACCCATGTCTATCATCAAAAACAAAGCTGCAGTCAAAATGGATAAAATATTTAAATATTAAAACAGAAACACTAAGTATTTCAGAGGAAAATGTACATAGAAATTTTAAAGACATAGGGATAGGTAGAGAGTTCATGACCAAAAAACAAATTGCATATGAAAAACTTCAAAGAATCAATAACTGGTATCTCATCTTTTTGAAAAACTTCTGCACTAAAAAGGAAATCTCCAACAGAGTAAAAAAGGTATATCCAGCTGTCACTCTGACAAGGCCTTCAATCTAGAATATATATAAAGAATTACAAAAAAATTCAGGCCCTCAAATTCAAAGACCCAATCTAAAACATTTTCATCTGAGATGATTATACACTTCTGAGGAAGAAATACAAATAGAAAGTAAATACATGAAAAATCTTTCCTGTTTTTAGCTGTGTTAAATTCCTTCCTCAACTTGCATAACTTGCCTACTGAAATATAAATTCCATTACGATGGACACATATTAAATCCTAGTTAAATGCTGATGACCCAGTAAAGAACAATTCACCATTGACCTAAAAGTGCTGCCAAAACCCAGGGATGCTGACAAAGAGAAATAAGTAAATCCTGTGTGAAAAATGAAATAGACTTACCACTGAACAGAAAATTTATCCTGGGCTCTTGCATGGTGCTATAGCTGAGGGTCTAAAGGCTGCAGGACCCATACATCTTTGTCTAGAACATCAGTCCCCATTAAATCACCAAAGCAAGATAGAGAAGGGGATGTTTGTGAGATTAAAAATTTTGTTGTATGTGTATAAGGAAGACTTGGGTCAAAGGCTGGCATGAGGGGCAGTGAGTTATTGTCTGATATAGAGGGAGGATAAAAATGGATAGCAAAGACATAGAGGGAGGATAAAAATGGATGGCAAAAAGGCCTGATCATAGAGGATGTCTTATTTTCTAAAACTACAGAAAAATCTGTCAAGGTCAGAGAGGATATGAAAAGCAAACAAACTATGTTTTGGTCAAAAATAGCCATTATCTAGTTTTTAGAGAAAGAGATGGGACATTTTGATTTGAAGTAAGATTAAAGGGAGAGGTTACTGGGGAGGCCACTCAGGAGTTGTGTGGCTAAGAGTAGCAGAGGCACTTTCTGCCAACATGGGTCAAGGTCTAGAAAAAGGATGAAAAAGGGTGATTAGGATTGAAAGGAGTGTCCCCCAAAGGATCAATGAAAGCTAGAATGAAGGAAAAACAGTGATCCATGTCCAAGTAGGTCTGTTGTGTGTAGGCTGAAGACAGAGGTCAGGTCTAGTTAGGACCTGGAGAACTGACAAAGGGACATCCTTGTTCACTGCCTGGGAGGACCCACACCCCAGCACTGAAGTGGAGTTTAAGTGGCTGAGATACTGGGAAGAGGTCTCTCTGGTAGGCTGCAGGCAATGAGGTCATTGGCTCTCACTGTCCAGAAGGTGAGGTTGGAGAGCCACATGCTGAGGTGTGTGGGCATGCAGAGATCCACCCCCAATGTGTGCAGCACCAGACATTAGGTAAGCAGTAGTGACCTCCTAGAGTAACTGCAGAAGAGAGGCCCCCTGGAAACAAAAAAGTCAGCTTGGCTGTACATTTTACTGGATCATTTCAATTTACCTAACTTTACATCTAATGTCAGGGAAAAGAAAGATGAGAAGAAAAATCAATTGTTTAATAATTACATGCGTAAAACTTTGTTAAGTTAAAGGAAAAAACAGGCTCCTATGCTCGTCATTTTGCCATTGTTTTTACTATCCTTATGTACATTCTTAGATGGCTGCCATGGAATTCATATCTTGATATAATAACTCCTTTATTCATATTTTCTGTATTTTGCATTTTTTAAAATTTTATAAATGCATGTTTGTAGTATATACTAATTACACATTCACTGTAGAGAACTGGTACATAACATTTTAATTATTTTGCCCCTCCCACCTACCCCTTTTTGTTTTGACAGCATCAGATTCAATTACTTATTCTATCAGGCCTTATTAATTTAATTCTGTTATGTACAGATTAAAAATCAGGCTAATAGATTACAAACATAAAAAATAAAAAAATAAGACAATCATCAAGATATACTTTTAGATACCTTTCCAAGCTGGATTAGAATCTCTCTCTCTCTCTCTCTCTCTCTCTCTCTCTCTCTCTCTCT
>NW_004524623.1:11137250-11152818 GCF_000260255.1 Octodon degus
TGTGTGTGTCTCTCTCTCTCTGTCTCTCTCTGTCTCTGTCTCTGTCTCTCTCTCCCCTGTTTCATTTTGTGCTTTATTTATATATTACAATTTTCATATAAGAGAAACCATGCTATATGTAAGCTTCTGTGTCTCATTTACTTCAGTTGAAACCTGAAGTGGTACTATTAGGAGATGGACCTTTGACCAGTAATTAAAATTGTAAAAGTGAAGCCCTCGAGAATGATCTGAAAGACTTGGTTAAGGAGACCAAGGGTTCTCTAACTATGTTTCCATCATTTAAAGACATACCAAGAAGAAAGACTCTTCAATGGGAAGGAAAGCTCTCATCAGAACACCATTGTATTGACATCCAGATCTTGGATTCCCAATTCCAGCTATGTAAAAAATAAATTTATTTTATTTGTAAGCCACACAATATATGATACCATATCACTGAAACATGAACCAACTCAAACAACTGCCATTCTGTGTTGCCTCCCATAGTTCCTCTTCTGAGAGGAACAGCCCAAACTTTCAAACCTGAAGAGATAATATTCCCACTACTATTTTTAGCCTTCAGATAAAAGTTACAAAACAGACTGTTTGTGATACCAGGGCTCCATTTATAAATTTATTCCTTATAGATCTCCTTCAGAGACTGTCTTAAGAACTTTGCTAGGAGACCCAGGTAAGTGATAAGCAAGTAGATCTTACATGATAAATGTATTCAAGTATTGAAACATATTAAAAACTTTGGACAATTAATAGTACAACACAAAAGTTCTATGGCCATTATGACTGAATTTTGTTATTCTCCCACATACAGAATAAATTTTCTCTCATATTCACCATTCTTCTATTTAAATTAAAAATACATTTGAGTACCAATGCTTTCTAATGTGTCAGGCTTTGAACTTTACTTTATGCAGCCTACTGGGATGTGAGACTGGTACAGGTCTAATATAAAATTGACCGATGAAGTCAGACTTTATAGAAAATCAGAAATGTATTTCTAGAGAGCTTCCTTGGGTGGAGTGCTATTTAATTTTTTAGGCAACAGGGACTAAATTCCAAATTAGAGCAGGCCTTTCTCTATCTATAAGTTGGTTTATATGAAACTAATTGTTATGATTTGTGTTTAGTTGTCCTCCCAAGGCCTCATGCAATCATGGGCCAGCTTGTGGACTTTGTGAGTGATTATTTTGGGTGTGGATGTTGAACCTGTCCTGGGGAAGGTAGTTTTCACTACAACATAAGGAGAGGAGAGAGGCTAGATAGCATCTTGGGTTTCTGCCACTCCTTTTGTTCTCTGTTCTTTGTCTCTGCCATGAAGGGTTTCTCTCTGCCATGTACCACTTTGCCTTGGAGCCAGCTGAGTATGGAATGAAACTTCCAGTAAATGTGAGCTTAATAAACCTTCCCTTCCTTAGTTTTGGATATCAGGTATTTCTACCAGCAATGAGAGAAAAGTAACGGAGACAGAATTTGGTACCAGAAGTGGGGTTATTACTCTGACTACAAGACCAGTGGATTATAAGCTTTTGGGAAGGGCTTATGCAAAGAGATAGGAAAGGTTCAGAGATATTCCCTACCAGTGAAGCATAAAACAGTGTTGGCTGTTTTGTATGGAAGATTCTGTTCAGAGCTCAGAAGACCAGCATGCTGAAAGAAATCCTGGCTGTAAAGACCAGACTGGGGAGGTTCTTCTGGGAAGAAAGACTGTATTGGTTGTTGGACTCCAGATTATTTGTGTTATGGCTTGGCAGAAAGTTTGTCTGTATTTTGCTTGTGTCCAGAGACTTTACTTGAGGGTGTGATTAAGCATGGCAGACTGATTAATCTTTCAAAAGAAATCTCAATGCAGTCAAATATTGAGGCAGTGGCATGGATATTTTTGGGGGCCTTTTAGCCAGATTTATGTTGAGAATCAAGAACAAAGAGCCCATCAGGATGATTTAAAATGTGAGGGTGGAGGGTCAGGGAGATAGCTCAATAGCATAAATGCTTGCATGGCAAGCTCAAGGGCCTGAGTTCAATCCTGGGTTAAAAAAAAAAAGTGAGGTTGACCAGAAAGGAAGTGCCAATAAAGTTATGGAATGTAAAGAGAGCTAAGAAGATCTCTATTTCTGAGAAGGAACAAGAGAATGGATAAGATGGCCTGAAGGCATCACAGGAGGCAGCAGGTCTCTACCCTTTCCAGCCTCAGAACCAAAAGGGTGAGGGACTTCGTCTTGGAGAAAAAGCTGCAGAGCTCCATGTTCCACAGTGGCAGCAGCAGCCACAACAGGTTACATAATGATGCTGGCATGGAGAATTTATGCTTCAGAATCAGAGTCAGAGTGCTTAGCAATCCAGGCACTCAATCCCTATATCTAGAAGAGAAGGAAACCTGCCTACTGCTTCTGTGGGCAGCAGACCTTGACATCATCAATGTGGCATTGGTTTTAGGTGCTTGCACAATGCAGAAGTTCTGAGGTTAAGAAGTCTTCCTTGTAGGTTACAAAAGAAGTCCTTGGATGCCAGACAGTGTTTCCCTGAGGGGGCAGTGTGTAAAGGTGTGAGTGAATAGCCTATTCAGCAGACTCCCAGAAGTTTGGAAAATCTAGGTACATGGATCATCTAAAGGTAACTACAAGGAGGGAGAAAAGCTGGCCTAAGAGAGAAGCCATGGGAGGTACCACTAAAAGTGCCACTAAAGTAGGGGTACCACTAAAGTAGGGGTGAATCCATGTAATGGTTTTGGAGCTCAAAATTTGCCACAGATGACTTTGAATGTTATACATGGAACTACGGGACTTAATGTTTTCCCTGCTGGATTTTAGACTTGTGTTGGTCCCAGTGCTTTGTATTTCCCTGTTGTTTGTATCTTTTGGAATAGAAATGTTTATCTTGTGCCACTGAATGTTGGAAGAATTTATCTTTTCATTTGTACAGGAGATCACAGCTAATTGTTTGCCTTAGATACTGGGACTTGGACTTTTCAGCAATCCAGGACTTGAAGGACATTGGCAACTCTTAGCGATGGACTAAAATGTCTTTTGCATACAGTGATGAACATAAGTTTCAGGGGGTCCAGAGGCAGAATGTTATTGTTTCTCTCTAGTTTTCCACCCAAAGCCTCATGCATCATAGGGTGGATTCTGGAGTTTGTGATTGATATTGCTGTTGTAGATGTTGCACCTGCCCTGGGGCATGTAATTTGCATTACAATGTAAGAAGGAGAGAGAGGCTAGCTAGCTGCCCTGGCTGCGCACACTCCCTTTGCTCTTTCTCTTTGCCTCCACCATGAAAGGTTGCTCTCTGCTATGTGCCACTTTGCCTTGGAGCCAGCTGAGTATGAACTGAAACCACTGGTAACTGTGAGCTAAATAAACTTTTCCTTCCTTAGTTTTGAGTATCTGGTATTTGTCCCAGCAATGATACAAGAGTAAATAAGGCACTAATTATTGAAGTTCTGCAATGACATAAAATTGACAAAGTGTTCCTTATTTTAGTTTGCAAGATCTCTTACCATCTTGATCAACAATCTAATTTAACACTCCTTCCCAGTACTGGTAGTTTATGAACTAAGTTTTGCCTTACAGTTCATCCAATTACAGCATCAAACCTTTACTTTGTTTTTCAGAAATCTTAGAATGTGTATTCTTGTAAAAGGAAGGTAACAGAAGTTATTTAACCTCATCACCCAGTTAGATTTCAAACCAATGATTTAGAGTTGTAAACAAATAATTTCTACTTGCTGAACTTGTAAGAGTCATACATTTTTGTATCAATGACAATATAGGTAAGTAATATGGATGAAATAGGAAACTAGCATTCAGAATATATAAGGTAGGAAAGTCTGTGTCCATCAACAGCAACTCTCTCCTCAAGAGTGCAAACCCTTCTCAGATAAAGATCCTTCCTATTTGGAGCAGAAAGATATTCTAGGGATGATGTATTTATTCTTAACTTGTCTGGGTCCTGCTGCATTTAAATAACACCTTAATAAGCACAGTAATGTATTCTGAAAATATTTCTTTGATATGAAATTCTATTAAAGTAGTATATTTAGTAAATATTGGTTTATTATTTCTTGGGAAAAGCTAGACTCTAATTGTTTTTATCATGTGTGAGCCAAGGTGAGCATTTTTCATGATCAATACTTGCAGTATCTAAAGTTTAAAATAAGATGTACACATTTTATTATCTTCTTTCATTTTAAAAAATATTTTATTTCAGATAATTGCAATCACATACAGTTACGGTGAGATCCTATATGCCTTTCAGTTTGTTCCAACGGTGAAATCTTATAGTAATAATACAATATAGTAACCAATTGACTCATACAATCCAACCATATTGTTTAGATTTCACATTTTATACACATCTGTATGTGAGCATATGAATATTTATTTACTTATATTATAAATTTGTGTACACATTTGTTTATGCATACTGTGTGTGCAATATGCCCTTAGATCGTGACCATCTTCCAGATGCAGATCTATTCTATCATAGACAGATCACTGTTCTCTCATTCTACACTTCACCCTCTTCCTACCTTCTATAAAGTCCAATCACCATTAATATGCTCTTTATTTCATCAACTTTAACATTTCAGGAATGTAATGTAAGGAGAACTCTATAGAATGCAAGCTTTTGAGGTTAGCATTTTAAATTTGGTATACATTCCTTAGGATTCACCCTAATGATTGTAGAGATTAACAACTTGTATTTTATTTTATTTTTGTACTTTAGTAAGGGTCTACAGGATTTATGGGGTCTATAGGGGCTCACTACATAGATCAGACTCCTAGTAATCTGGCTGCGTTCAGCCTCCAAGCCCTGGAACAGGTCTGTATTTTCAGGAAGATCTTTGATTTTGTTTTGTTCTGCAGTAATGGGGATCAAACTCAGGACTTTGAATTTGTCAGGCAGGTGCTTAAACCACTGAGTTATATTCCCAGCCCTCAGTCTCCCAAGCACTGGGATTACAGACACGCTCCAGAACTCCCAATCTCAGTCGCTGCCAGCAGGACATGCCAGGGATCAAACCCTGGCTGCTGCATCTGCCTAAGCAGAGCAATTTATATTTTAATTATTGGCTACTCCATATTATACATTACTGATGAAGAAGCTGATCATATGCTGCAACAGGCATACAAAACCTGTTCTCTCAGCACACAGGTCAAGTCACCCTGCATTGCCAGAGCAGTGGGGCACTGGGTAACGACACACACAGGGATTTGCGTGTGCTCAGGAAGAAGGACTTGCACCAGGCAACGTGTCACAAGCTACAAATCATTAACCGTAACTTGTCCAAGCTTTCCCATGCCTAGTCCTGCACTGCCAAAATATGTGTTCTTAGACTTGCTATGAATAAATCTTTTATTAACATTAGATTTTAGCTTTAGAGGTTTATATGGAAATTTGCAATTTAATATGTAACATTTAGCAAAGATCTATTCTAATTAAGAGACTGAGTTTGTATTTTTTCATTGCTGTGGTATTCCCCTGGTGTATTTGAATCTGCAGTCCTACATTTAGTTGCTTGTAAAATATTTATGAAAACAAAAGCAAGGATTTATATATTTGCTTGGACTGGGTGTGATTTTTAACAGAACACCCAACATGGTAGGAAATGCCTTTTTCAGAGCAGCCAAAAATTTAGAAGTTAACTGGACATCGCCCTCATGCACTGGGCATCAGAAACTTCAAGAGGAACAACAACTGAGAATCACTACCACTGATTTGTTGTTCCATGGACTCTCCCATTTTTTAATGTTAACTAGTAGTGTTGACTAATTTTAATATATGGATAGATTTGTATTGGGTGTTTCTTCTTTTTTGTTTTTGTTATTTTGTGTTTTCATAGACTCGATGTCCTGATCACCAAAAATAATTACAGCAAACAGAAAAACTGAAAACAGATAGTGGAAGATCATTCCAAGAGGCCTGGGCAGAGCATTTGGAGGGATTGAATGCAGTGGAAAACTGTTACGCACTCTGCGTGGTAAAAGTGTTGTGTGTTGCCTGACTAGTAGGAGGGGCACTTTGATACCAACTGCAAAAGTGTTGACAAACTTGGCAAAAATGAAAGGAAAGAGTTTCTTGAAAGGAAATTGAGGAAAGGTCATTTCTAGTACCTTCTTTTTTGTGGCTAAAACAAATCACCTGACAGCTGGTGGTTTTCCAGTTTTACTGTGTGAAGCAAGTCATGGTAAACCCTTCTCTGGGGGGATTTTATCAAAATGGCCGTGTCATCTGGGAGCAACCTCCTTTGTAAGACTTTCCCAAATAAGAACGTTATGGTTTGTGTCTAGCTGCCCTTCAAAAGTCTGATTCACTTATTGGGACGACTTCTAGAGTTTGTGATTAATTCCTAATCCAGTACTGGAATTATGGGTAGGGGTGTTACTGTGATTAAGGGTGTGATTGCTACACCCAACCTGGGGCAGATAGCCTGAGAGCAACGCAATGGAGACAGATTTGCTCTGTTGCCTTTGTTGCTGCTGCTCCTCCCTTTTGCTCTTGTTGTTTTGCTGTTTTCTGCCACCATGAACTGCTTCCCTCTGCCCTGTGCCAGTATTCCTTGGAGACAGCTGAGTGTAGACTGAAAGGTACTGGGTGTCAGGTATTTTGTCTAAAATTATGCAAGGCATCTCTCAGACTGTTCCTTAGAAAAAGTATTGTTAATGACTGAGTCTTGCCCAGGGCAACCTGTATTAGTCATCAAGACACCGCTGGCTGCAGACAAACCTCAGCTGGACATGTCATCTACTTAGATGAAAGCATAGGTATAAATAGTCACACGTGGCTTCACACAGCTCTTTGCTAAAGAGACAGAACATCTACTCATCCTGTTTCATTGTACATCAAGAAGCTATTGGTGCCAGGGAAAATTTTTAAAAAATGTGATAATATCCTCAAAAATGTTACAAAAATGCTGGGTAACATCAAGGCTTCTGTTCTTAATTTTCACCAGTCTCAAGCCCTTCTTGATAAGATTCAGGCACAGTATGATCCATAGTCTAAAAGTATAACTGGTACATTGCATTATACGAGCATGGAAAGGTTTTGAAGAAACTTGTCATATTTTCTTCTGGAGTGGTTGTGCCATTTTATATTCTTACCAGTAACACATGAGTAAACAGACTTTCTTCATCCGTGACAGAATTTGTGTTTCCTAGGCTCTTCAAAAATTTTATCCAATTTAAATAAAAATAAATCAAAGACCCATCGTACATTAATGTTAATTTTGCTTATATTTAAAAGAAAAATGTAGATATTTAAAAGCTATGCTAGCTCATGTCAGTGTTAATTAATTCACATCTTTGAAAACACATGTAGTAATCTGAAATGTTCATTAGACATAGTTTCTTTTTTCTCTTAGAAACATATAATCATGAAAATTATATTGCTTGGACAATTTTATTTCTCTTTGTGTTCAAATGTACAAACATAGCCTTCCACTATTATGCTTAATCTTATCCCCTAGTTCTCAACTTGTCTTACAGATTGGCAACATATTTTCAAAGGCAGTATATTTATGCTACCATATTTTTAACAAAATAATGAGTGAACAAGAAAAATAAGAACAATGAATAATTCCTGTAAAGCACTTTTTATCACATATGCTACTTCTTTCAGCCACTCTGCCAGTATTCATTTGGAGTTCATTTGATTGTAACTAGATGTTATGTAAAATGTAAGACTAGTTTTCCCCACCTGTCTCCTGCTCTATCTCCTCTTCTTCCTCTTCCTTCTCCTCTACATCCTCCTCCTTCTCCTCTACGTCCTCATCTTCCTCCTCCTCTTCCTCCTCCCCTTTCTGCACCTCCTTCTGCCTTTCTGCTTCTTATTTGTCTCTCTCCCTTAGCCTGAGTTTTCACTGAATAATATACATGGTACAAACCTTTATTCGTTTTATGTCAACATAACTTTTGCAGAAAAGTAATTGCTATTTTGGAGTTGGGAAAAATCAATGACTTTGAAGGTTGATTCAAATAATTTCTTCAATAATAGCAAACAGAAAATTCAACAGAACTGGTAGGTGATGATACATCTAAAACACACATCATATATTATTTTACATTATTCTAAGTATGACACAATTATTATGCTGAAATGTTACCTCTACACAAATGTTACCTCTACACTATATACGTTATTTTAATATACGTAAGGATATTTATATGTCTTCATTACAGACCTAGTTATCTCGTTCATTGCAGAATCTTTTGCTAATTAAAAATGTTTAATTTCTTAAGGTCTAGTTTAAATGTTTTTCACTTTTGTGACTCGTGCTTTTGATGTGAGGTCTAAGAGACTTTGTACATAAACTCTAAATGTGGATGAGGATTTTACTCTTTCAAGTGTATCCGGAGATGAACTTTGAAAAATGCACTGTCATGTCAGCAAAAAACTGCTTAATGATTTTATGCCCTGTTATCACTTTCTGAATAAATGAAGCAACCTATAGAGTCAAATGTTCCTGCCAGATGCCTAGTCTCTTATTGAGTCTCCATAATAAAGCACTCTGTACCTATTTAGATTAATTATGATTAAATTTAAAAGCTGAGTTGGTTGAATTGCTTCATCATTTAATTAAGAAGGAGACAAATTAATTGTTTTTATATGCCTCCTTTTTTGAAAAGCTGTGAGTTCCTGATTATTAGCAAAGTTTGGGAATACTTAAGATTTAGAATTTTGAACTTTATTTCACATAGAAAATTTAACTATTTCATGATATCAGAGGATGTGTTCTTTGTCAAAGAAATCTTCACAAATTTTTACAATCCTAAACATCCCAAAGATAACGTATTCAATCTCTCGGGAACAAAAACTTACAGTGGGAAAATAGACAGTTTTTCCCCAACACACACACACACACACACACACACACACACACACACATTATGGGAAATCATTTATTGTATCTACTTTTCTGGTGATCATTTGTTGGATCACTCTCTAGAAATTATAGATTTGAAACTTTAAAGAGCCAAAAACATTTTGATCTTCTCTATAATGAGTAAAAACAAAGTGGGGAGCTCTTAAGTACACTTAGATTGGAAGGTGGATGGAGAGAGAACTCTTACAGTCAGAGATGAGCTTAGCACTGAGAGAAAATTGCTAAGAAAGGCAGTGCAAAGAAGGATAATAAAAGTCCCATTCAACTTTTTCACCAAAACACAACACTGAATTGCATCCTGAAATAAAGTGAGGTCGCTTTGTTGTTGTTATTTTACAATTTGAAATGAAACTCATTGAGGAAACTGAATGCATTTATCTTCAATACGTGAATAATATTTATGACTCTACTATTCATATTACAGAAATGAAGTAATGGTCCCAGTTTTTCTCTGAAAAAAAGAGTAGTGCTAATTAGTAATAGGAGATAGGTGAATATCTTCTCTTCAATCACCTCTTCCTTTAAGATTTTAAGCCATTTCCTTTCCCAATGTAGTTTTTCCAAGACATAAATTTTACAGTATTTTGCATTACAGAGTATAATAAGAGCAATTCATTCAAGTTCCAATACTCGTGTTACTTAGCAAAGATGAATCATAGTACAATGACACCTTCTGGGATGGTGATCCCCAGAACTGTGTGGCTACCTCAATCTTCCTGCTAAGCATTGATTTGTACTTTGAAAGTCTGTCTGCAATTCTAATATCAGTATTGTAAAACTTAACTCTGTTCAAAATTAAGTCAGCCAAGGTTTTCTTTCACCATTTCCCTTCCTACAGTGCCAGATACAATTTCTCACATCTGTTACAATTTATACATCTAGCTCTTGCGTTTTCTTCTTTTGTGCTATGATCATACACCATATCACCTATACTGTTGTGGTGGCTGCTACACTGTGTCAAGCTTAGCTGGATGGGCACAGTGCTTCCACACCCTAGGGCATGCAGGACCCTTCCCGGGGCATAGAGGGCCCAAGCTAGAGTCACTCAGCACAAAAAGGATATATATAGGAGTTGAGGAAGGATTCTGTGTGCCACTTTCTCAGAGGACCTTGATCTTCGCAGCCATGGCATTTCCTCAGAGAAGCTCTGATCTTTGTAGCAGCCACCACTTTCTTGTGTCTTCACAGTCATCATAGAAGGAAGGGAGAGAGGCTTGACAGAAGCTGCAGCTGTGTTTCTTCCCTTTGCTTTGCTATTTTTCCACTGCCATGAACTGCTGCTCTCTGCCATGTGCTACTCTGCCTTGGAACCAGCCAAGTACGAACTGAACCTCTCCTAACTGTGAGCCAAATAAACCTTTCCGTCATTAATTTTGGGTGTTGGGTATTGTGCGAGCAATGAATAAAATGTAGTGGAGACAACTGTCTTCACAGCTTTCAAACAATGAGTCATTATGGTCACTTTGATCCATTCACATATCATCCAGAGTGGCTTTTTTTCCTAAGTCTTCAAGTCACTTCACTATTTTGCTGACAGTTCTTTAAAGGTTTTCATGGCCATTGAGTGAATTACACACCCTAACTCTGCAGCACTACTCTTGTGTCATCTGTCTCACTGACCGTCCACCATATCTGCCATCATTCCCTGATGTTTCTATGGCATTCCAGTCACATAGAGCTTGGTTTTCCTCTTTTCTTTGTATTTTAAAATTCAGAATCATGCATTGATATTACACAAGACTTAGATCTACAGATATAGCTCTGTGGTACAGTGCCAGTCTGGCAAGACCAAAGCTGTGAGTTTAATTCTTAGTACCCAAGAAAAAAAAATTTAAAGTTAAAAAAAAAAGAAGGGGTGGGGAGATGGCTCAATAGGGGCCGGGGAGATGGCTCAGTGGAATAAGCACTTCCATGGCAAAGGCAAGGGCCTGAGTTCAATCCTCGGTTCCGCAAAAATAAATAAATAAATAAACAAATAAATAAATAAATAAAGTAAAAAAAAAGAGTAACAATGATATTATACAAGACTTTTGCACTTGGTTTAATACTTTTGTCTATTCTAAAGAATTTGCCTTTTTCTCATTTGTTTGCTTCGCAGCTCAACTATCATGCCCTGAGAAATAGACCTCATTACTGTAGCTCTGCAAGCTTCCCAGATCCCCAACTCCCATTTGCAATTTATTTACTTGTATGTTTATTGTCTATTTTGAATCATCTAAGATATTTTGGAGTTTTTAATGAAAGAGCATATAGCTACCTTGCTACTCTGGTGTAGAAAAATTTTGCAAATCCTAATAGTTTATAGGTCCTTTCTGATATAAAATGTTTTTTTCTAATAGCCACTATATCCACACCTGACTCTATACCACTCTGTATAATTCATTTTTCTCTAAGTACAGAATAATAAAGGGCACTTATATTTCCAGAACATGCCTATAATTTTTGAGCTCACATATGTATTCTCAAAGTAAGGAGTTAACAATTAAATATCTGCTTATTGCTAACCCCTAAATAGCATTTCATAAAAATTTTGATAATGGCAAGTACCTATACTATATGCTTTTAATTTTACTGGGATTACACAAAGAAATTGTTAAAATGATACACATTTTAAAAGATTAGAGGAAAACTGGTAAAACATACTTTTATTGTAAATTAATAGTTATTTACAGTTATGTAAGTTACAAGTCATATATATATATATATATATATATATATATATATATTTCTTATTATAAGACAAATTAGTAGGGTAGAATATTCCACCTTTTCTAGCATGAAGTGAGATGTGAGCAAAGAATAAAGTCTGTGTTTATTTTAATCTTTTATTATAGGAATAAATACAGGTTACAAACTTCATATGTTCTTATTAGTAGGCTATAATATGTTTGATGTTATCATTAGTTTCATATGCAATAAATACTTGTTTTAAATTTTCGAATGAAATAGATTTCAAGCAGGAAAATAAGTGAACAAATCTAACATGTATTTTTCATGTTCAATATGTCAGTTTTTGAGCCATAAAATATAATAAACGAATCATTTAATTCCCCCAAAACCACATAAAATAAGAATTGACTGATCACTCTTCAACTGTTTGGCCACTTGGGAAAATAACAAAGTATAAAAAAAGAATCTGACATATCTGAAATGGAAATCTATTTGTATGCCTTATAAACTGCATAACTGTAGACTACTTATAGATTCTATTTTTTAATCAGTTAAATAATAGTGGCTCTTATGTTGAAACATTGCTCTCCTTTCTCTGTGAAGCCTTTTGAAATACTTGTATGAAGGCCAGCAAGATGGCTCATCACGTTGGGGCCTGGGAGATGGCTCAGAGGAGTAAATGCTTCCCTGGAAAGCACAGGGGTCTGAGTTCAATCCCCGGTTCCGAAAAAAAAAAAAAAATAGCTCATCAGACTAAGTGCCAGTTTAGGCAGTCGCAGGGACTGGAACTCAATCTCCAGCACTACATGTTGTGCAGGCTCCACCCCCTAGGCACACTGAGTCGACCATCAAAACCCAGGTGGTGATGTACACCTGTAATCCCAGCACTGGGAAGGCTAAACACAGGAGGATCACTATGAGTCCAAGCTGAATGGCGGGGCCCTGTACCAAATACACACACACACACACACACACACACACACACACACACACACAAACTTGTTTGTATTTTTTCCCAAATCCTCTCTTTCCAATCACATCTGGCTTTTCATTTACCTCTCCTAAATCATTAATTTGGTCCCAGTTTACAAGGGACCACAATATTGTTAAATAAAATCTTACATTGACACACCTCACTCCATTGTTTCTATAGAATCTCTCCAATCATATGTTCACTCCCTCCTCTCTCCTGAGGTACTTTCTGCACTTGCGGTCAGTCACTATCTCTTGCCTTTTCTCCTCCTTCAAAGGTGTTCTTTATCTTGTCCGCCTAATTTAAATCTTCAATTGATGGAATATCTCCAGATTCAGGGTTTATCATCTTGACCTCGTCATCCTCCTCTAGTTCCTCTCCTCATTGAGTTCACAGATCTCCTGACTTGGTATCTCCTGATACCATTGATTTTCAATTTAGCTGAATCTTCCTTTTGCACTTTTAAGTGGATTATCAGCTTCTTACTCCTTATTTTTATTGGATGACCAGTGAAATTCTCAAACAGCATTGATACCGCTTGTCTCCTGTTATTTCCCTGTCAAATCTGCTACTGTACAACTTCATCCTTTCATTTGTTTAATTCCCAAAACTAGTCATCTTTAGCTTTGCATTTTCCCATTCCTCCACAACTGTGAATATTACCAAATCTGGCTGTTTATCTTGAGGAGGACCACAACATTATTCCATTTATTACTGCGGTACACACCTCCCTGCTGCTGGGACTGTTGATTCCAAGTATCTGCATATCATTTCTTCAAATCTTTTAAAAAATAATTGTATTTATACACTTTTGATATAATAAAGATCATATTTATTGTGGGGAATTTGTACCTGTACATAATATACCTTTGAATAAAGGTATATTATTTTACTACCTCCCTTTTAACCCATCTCCTCTCTTTATTTACAAAACAGTTATTTTCATTTTTTTCTACTACTCTATTTTTCTCTTTTTCTTTACTTCTTTTCCCTTCCCACTGTTGAGAACTATGAATTATACATTGTGTCTAGGGGACAACCAAGCTTGTCCTTCTGCAGTTTGGGGGTAGATCTGAACAAAGAAACTTCCCTTTCTTTATGGGTCACATCTGGGAGCCCCAAGGCTTATGACTACCTGGCACAGGGCAAGATAAGACCTGAAGAGGATAAGGCACCCGAGCAAACTACAGTTTCATATTACCCCGTTGTCTCATCCTTGCTCATCCTTGTCCTTGTCTTTGCAAGAATGCTTTGATCTTCTTAGCCCACCGTAATCACCATTACTGTTCCTGGAAACACTTACGGGCCCTTTTTCCCCTCAGAGCAATGGGTCCTTCCAGATCGCTGCTGTGCACCCACGATTGTCGTCTCTTGCTCTTTTGTTCTTTTCTAAAGTGTGCTATACCTGAGAGGAGAATGGGGACTCTGTCAGCATCTCCCCATTAACTAGTGCCATGAGAAGGGTTGCTAATATCCCTCCATCTTTTTTCCCTTCTACATTTGAACATTTTCTTCCTACTTCTCAATATCTATCATCCATTTTGGTCTTCATTTATACTTTCCATTTCACCCAAAAAAGAAAAAAAAATGCAGTATTTAAATGTGTCTGATTTATTTCACTTAAAACTATGGACTTAGCATGCATGTATTTAACCCAAAATGACTCAGGTTTATTATTTTTTGCAGCAGAGTAGCATTCCATTGTATATAAAAAGTACATTTTCTTTTTTTGCCATATTTTCTTTATTCATTCACAGAACAAAGGGAGAATCTGCTGTTTCCAAGATTTAGCTATTCCAGATTGTGTTACTATACACATGACTATGTATACATTGCTGTGGTGGGATGCTTTTAATTATTTTAGGAAAATATCAAGAAGCAGAATAGTTGGGTCAAATGGAAACTTTAGCTTTAGTGTTTTTTTTAATTTGATAAAGGGTATGACTGTGCACTTCATATTCATAGAGATCCTTCTGCCTCAGCCTCCCCAGTGCTGGGATTACAGGCTTGGGTCACCACTCCAGATTTGGGGAGGGCATGGTGGTGCAGCACTAGAGATTGAACTCAGGTCTGTGGGCTTACAAGGCATGTGCTTAGACCACTGAAATATTTCCCCAGCCCTAGTTTTAGTTTTTTTTTTTATTTTGTACACTGATTTGTACAGTGTTGGTATCAATTTATGCTATCATCAACAGAGGAGAAGTGTGTCTTTTCCTCCAATCTCACCAGCATTAGTTATTCATTAATTGCTTGACAATCACCATCATTTCTAAAGTGAGACTGAATCTTAGCATTTGTTTAACTTTGCATTTCTCAAATGACCAACAATGTTAACTAGTTTTTCATATATTTATTTGCTTTTTCCTGCTTCTTCATCTGAGAAGTGGGTATGCATTTTAAATGTCCATTTTTTGATTGACCTTCATATATGAGGTGTTCTAATTTATTTGAGATCTTTATATATCTAAGATATTAGTTTGTTTTCTGTCTGAGGAACTCCTGAAGCCTTTCTTTTTTCCAAGCTGTAAGTGATACTCTTCATTGTATCAGAAGTTTCTCTTGCAGTGTGAAAACTTTTTGATAATATAAAATCCCATTGTTGATTCTCTGTCATAGATCCTTTGCAACTTTTTTCACAAAATCTTTGCTGACATAAATGTATTAAGGAGTTCTATCTATTCAATTTTCTAGTAGATTTAGTGTTTCTGTTTTAATATTTAGGCATTTAATCCATTTTGATTTTAACTTAGTGCATTATGAAAGATATGCATTGGGCTTTTATCTTCCACATGTGGAAAGTCAGTTTTATAAACACTATTTATTAAAGAGCCCATCTTTCTTCCACTGAATCTGTTGGGCTATTTTTTATAAGATAAGATGGTTGACCATTAGGAGGTTGTTTCTTTATCTTCTAGTATGTGCTATTGCGCTCAGATCTATTCTCTCTCTCTCTCTCTCTCTCTCTCTCTCTCTCTCTCTCTCTCTCTCTCTCTCTCTCCCACTCTCACTCTCATCTAAAAACCATACTGTTTTTATTTTAGTGGCTT
>NW_004524623.1:11163174-11164505 GCF_000260255.1 Octodon degus
GAGAGAGCACAGTGGTGCTGCAGGGAAAATGGAGGAACAGACACTTCCTAGAAGAGTCCCGACATTAGTGATAAGGCTACCTGTAAATTGAAAAGTTTCAACATAGAAAAAAAAATATAATAGAAAATGACAAGACAAAAAATCAAATTGCAATCCCAAAGGCCCACCTCACCCAGGACAAGTCCAGGACAAAAAGATATGGAGGACCCTGAAGCCAACAAAAGGGATTCTCTGAGATGATAGCTACCCAAGTACAAAAATAATGGAAGAGGCCATAGAAAAAATAATCTCCAATGTGCAAAGAAAAAAGTGCCTCTCAAAATAAAAGGCATTCAAACAGACAATTGAATTGAGCTCAGGGAAATGTGGAGACCATGAACGTCTCATATACAAGAAATATAGTTAAAGAAACACTTCCAAAGAATGCACAAGATGGGAAACACCATTGAAAGTACATACAAAAGATTGAATGAAGGTGAGAACAGAATATCAGATCTAGAAGACAGGAATGAAACGAGGCATTAGGAAAATAAAAGATATCTTGAACATTACAAGAGACATTAGGAAAATAAAAGATATCTTGAACATTACAAGAGGCCCTGAAAAAATCAGTAAAATAGCTGTAGGATGAAGCACAGAAGAACAAATGAGATTGACTATAATCAGAGGAGAAAGCTGGAGACATTGGAAAACCATTAAAAGCTTCATCACAGAAATAATGGTAGAAAACTTCCCAAACATGGATAAAGAATTTGACACATAAATAAAAGAAGCATATAAAACCCAAATATCCATGACCAAAATAAATTTATACCAAGGCATATAATAATCAAGATTCCAGAAACTGATCAATCGCAAGTACAAAATATTAAAAGCAAATATAAAAAACGAAATAAATTACTTACAAAGGAAATCCCATCAGAATCACTGCTAACGTCTGAACAC
Organism: Octodon degus; assembly: GCF_000260255.1. Taxonomy (NCBI): domain Eukaryota; kingdom Metazoa; phylum Chordata; class Mammalia; order Rodentia; family Octodontidae; genus Octodon; species Octodon degus. Next base: position 11,164,120 of record NW_004524623.1, read on the forward strand.
AAACTCTCAAATGAAGGAGAACTTGGATTAAGGTACTTCAAGACCTAAAGGAAAACAAACCTAAAGAAACATTGATGTTGTCTACAGAAATACCTTTCAAACCTTATGGAGAAATAAGATACTTCATAATAAAAACAGCTGAAGAAATTAATGACCGTAAAACCAGCTCTACAGAACACTGTGAAAGACATATTAGAAAGAGATAATCAAAAATCACAAATGCGGGCCAGCCGAATAGCTCAGCGGATTAAAGGGCCTACAAGCAGGAACAAGGGCCTGCCTTTCCAGCCCCACCTTCAGGGCACACTGAGAGGGGAATTGATACTGGGCATTGTGGCGTGCACCTGTAATCCCAGCTCTTGGGAGGCTATAAACAGGCGGATCAC
>NW_004524623.1:11164605-11170195 GCF_000260255.1 Octodon degus
TTCTCTCTCTCTCTCTCTCTCTCTCTCTCTCTCTCTCTCTCTCTCTCCCTCTCTCTCTCCCTCTCTCTCTCTCCTCTAAAAACCATACTGTTTTTATTTTAGTGGCTTTGCACTACAGTTTCAAATCAGGTATTGTGTCCACCCAGCATTGCCTTTGTTGCCCAGAGCTGTATTTTTTCTTTTTTTAATTTTTAAAATAATTTTATTGAGAAACAAATAACAATGAGACAGTTTCAAAACTGATTAGTAAGACAGTTTCAATAATTAATACATTGCATATTGTTGTATTACTGGCTATTCATTGTACAAGATGCAGACATGATATCCTGGCCACAAACATTATTAGAACAAATCTTTCTATTCATTGAATTAAGAGAGAGTAGCTGCTTATCTTTCTTAACTATTTTGAATATACAGATACAAAGTGGTCATTCATTTGTGTCTCCTTTTTTTGTTTAGTTTTGTCAGAGAAGGATATTCCTTTGTCATTTCAATATTGCAGGTGCAAGAATTCAGCAAAATACTCCAATATAGTCCAGTATCCCATGATAGTAATGGGTAATCCATAGGACTGGCAATGTCAGAAGTTGTTGACTATAGAACTGCATTTGCTATTCTAACCCTATTCTCATTCTAAATAAATTTTGGAACTTTTTCTCTAGTTCTTTGGGACATGCTGTTGCAATTTGCACAAGGATTGTATTAAATCCAAAAGCAGTTTTTGTAGTGTGGTCATTTTCATGATACTGGTTCTTCTTACTCAAGAACAAGGGACAGCTTTCCATTTTCTGATATGCTCTTCAATCACTTTTTTTCAGAATACTGTAGTTTTCAATGTGGTCAGTTCTACTTCTTTCACTAGATTGGTTCCTAGATACTCCATTTTTCTGTATGCTATTGTAAAATGTGTTGTTTTCTTATTTTCTCTCTTTGTGTATTTGTTATTTTATACAGACAGGTGATTGATTTTTGAGTATTGATTTTGTATCCAGATACACAACTGAATTTACTATTAAGTTGTGCAGTCTTTGGGTAAAATTTATGTGGTCTACAATGTAGAGTATCATGCCATCTTTGAAAAACAATAACTTAAATTCCTCTTTCCTTCCCTTATTTCTTTCTCCAGTCTAATTGCTCTGGCTAAGGTTTCCAGAACTGTATTGAGTAAGAGTGATGATTGGGGACATCCATGTCTTATTCCTGATTCTATAGTGAAAACCTTTAGTTTTTATTCATTTAATATAATGTTGGCTGTTGGTTGGCTATAGGTGGCTTTTATCAGATTAAGATAAAGAATAATTCCAAATTTTCTTAATTTTTTATTATTAATGGGTTTTGGCCTTTGGCAAATAAATTTTCTCCATTTATTGAGATGATCATATGGATTTTGTCCTTAACTTTGTTAATATGGTATATTAAATTTATTGTTTTGTATATGTTGAACCATCTTTGCTTCACTGAGATTAATCCTACTTAATCTCATACGTAATCTTGATGACTTATTATACTCTCTTTATGAGTAGTTTATTGAGGACTTTTGCATCTGTGTTCTTTGGGGAGATGGGCATACAGTTCTCTTTTTTAGATCTTTCTCTATTTTTGATATCAGGGTAATGATTACTTCCAGGAAACAATTTTGGGGTATTGCTTCCCTTACATTTTCATTGCAGATATTGATACGTAGTAGTATTGTGTCTTCACTTAATTTCTTGTAATACTCAACTGTGAATCCATCAATACCTGCAGTTTTCTGCATTAGTTGGTTTTGAGTTACACCTTCAATTTCATGTACCGATATGTTATTTAGAAATTTATAAATTTTTGATTCAGCTTTTATAATGCATATGTATCTAGAAATCTTTCCACTTTATTTTTAGAGTTTTCCATCTTATGTTGTTTATTTAAACATACTGTTTTCCTGACATTGGAATTCACTGCTATAAATTTCCCCATAAGACTGCTTTCATTGCTATATTATATTGGCATACCTTTAATTATTGAAATCAATTTCTTTAATGTCATCTGTGATCCATTGGTTGTTCAGGAGATTTTTTTAAAATGTCCATGTGTTTATGAAGGTCTTATGGTTTATTTTGCCATTGAATTCAAATTTCTGTGCTCTGTGGCCTGATAATATGCATGAGATAACTTCCTCTCCTTCGCACTTACTGATCATGTTTTATCAATGAGTATGTGGTCTATTTTGGAGAACATGCTGTGTGTACCTGAGAAAAATGAGTACTGTGATGTTATGGGGTCAAACGCTAAACATCTAAGTCCACTTGTTCAAGAGTTTGGTTTAATTCTGCTACCTGTTTGCTATTTTTTGTCCTATTGATCCATCTCTTTAAAACAATGTTTTGTGGGTTTTTTTTTTTTTGAACTCTTGGTGTTTTGAGTATTGTTTTCCATCCTTTGAGTTTTAAACTATGCGTTCATTTTTAATTAAATTGTATGAAGAATATCTTGCTTCTTAATTCATTCTCCCTGTTTGTTTCTTTTGATTGGTGAATTGAAACAATTAATATTTATGATAATAGCTGATGTGTATTGATTATCCTTGCCATGTTATTTTCTTGTGGTTATTTTCTTTTATTTTTCCTCTGTTTAATTGTTTACCTTGCCTGGAGGATTCATTCTGTTGGAGTTCATTGAGTTGTAATCCTTGTTATCTCTTTCTAGAATGTTCTTCAAGTTTTTTGTTGCACAGATTTTTTTGTTCATTAGTTTCCTAATTTGTTGTTTTTCATGGAAATGTATTTCTCTATTATTTTTGAAAGATATTTTTTCAGAGTACTTCAATCTGCATTAGAGATTGTTGTCTTTTACTGTAGAAACACTACACTCTAGCCTCTCCTTGCTTGATGAGTGCTTTTCTTGAGAAATTTCCTGCAATTCTAATGATTTTTCCTTTATAAATGATTTGTTTGTTTTCTCTAACAGCTTTTAACATTCTATTTATAGGTAGTATTTCTTGGGTCTTGACTATTCTATGATTTCATATAGATTTTTTTGATAATGGCTAATTTAAGTTTTAATTGCTTCATGTATCTGTATATCTAGTTCTTTTTCTTCACTTGGAAATATTCTGCCATGGCTGCCATGAAGAGGAACTTTACATCATTTTACAATTTTTGAATGTTTTCATTGAGTCTGATCAATCTTATTTTTGTTTACATCATCTAGCAGGTGGTTGATTGATTTTTCATAGTTTTTTTGCTATTTTTAAGAAATATTTCTTTTCATGATTGCTAGCCACAATCCAGTCTTCTATATCTGTGGGCCTGTCCTCACATTGGCTCATTCAGTGTGTATAGATTCAACGGAAGTGTTAATCTCCTAGATATATGTTTGAATCTGTTTCATGGATTCTATTTCTTTCCTACATTTTGTGTTCACAGTTTCCATTATTTTTCTGAACTGCTCTATTTTTCGTTTTTAATCTGTATCTACTATAGAGTGATTAACTGTATCTTTCATTATGGTTACCATCTCTGTAGTTATCTGATAAACTACTTCTGATTTTATTTTTTTCTAGAATGTCATTCATGTGCTTTGTTTCTTTGACCGCTACCACTTCAGATGAGGTTGGATGTGTTCGGGGTTGTATAGCCATCAGTGACAACACTGCAGAGAGTCCAGGTGTGTGGCTTTTGGATTGCACCTCCTCTTTGCCCCTGGTTTTGCCTTTGGTGTAATGAAAGTCTGGAGTTACATATTATTTAAGTGCTTTCTTTCTTTCTTTCTTTCTTTTCAATTTAATTCCTGGGTTGATGCTTTTAAATTTTCTGTGGTAAGTATCCTTGTGTCTAGTATTTAGAAGCCTTCGAAAATGATTATTTTTCAGCAGTGTCATGCAGGCCTGGCTGGATTTTCAGTCTGACTCTGTTGCAAGATCCTACCTCTTCAATTTATTGGAGATAAAAAAACTTGTTGCCTACTTGTCCCAGGACCTGATAGTTGGCAGTGGCCTGTAGTACTTTTAGGACCTTCAGGTAATCATGGCCTTGGCAAACCAGTAAGAATAACTGGTGAGGACAATTTTGTCACTTTGGCTAGAATGATACTCTCAGAAATATTAACAGCATTGGGGCAGGTAAGATAGCTCAGCAGTCTAAAGCACCTACTTAGGCAAGCTTAGGCAGGGACATGGGACCAAGGTTCATTCCCCAGCACCACATGCTATGCCAGTCCTGCCCTCAAGGTGGGTTACGCTGGCCAAAAGAAGGAAGGAAGGAAGGAAGGAAGGAAGGAAGGAAGGAAGGAAGGAAGGAAGGAAGGAAGGAAGGAAGGAAAAAAGAAAGAAAGCAAGAAAAAAGAAATAAATAATAGCATCAATCACAGGCTAAAAAATGACAAACTGAGATCTATTCATTCGCCACCTTGAACTGTATAAATAGTTTGTGGTTATGTAACAAACGCCAGAATGAAGCAAAAAGTTCTATGTGGTAAACAAGCCCTTGACATAATGATTTTATTCTCAGCAGAAAAAATGTTAAAAGGTTTTGGGGACAAAATAGAGAAAAGATATCACAAACAAGACTATAGAAGAAAAGGAAGATCACATAAACTTTGGGAAACTGATGAAATGAGAAAAAAGGAGTAATAAAATAGGGGGAAGTAATAAAACAACAACAGAAGAATGACATCAATAGCAAAAAAGACATCCATATTAAATCAAAAAGAAACAATGAAAGACAAAACAAGACACAAAGACAAAAGAGTAAGGAAGGAAGAAAGAAAAGTAAATAAAACATACACTTGAAGACGAAATTCTGCTATTCCTTGTAGACAGCATAGGCAGGCAGAGTCCAGATCTCAGTTAATGAATCTGAACTACCCAGCTGTAACTTCACAGCAGGGCAGTAGGTAATATCAACTTGTCTGTCCCTGTAGTTCTACTGAATTACAGGCTGGTTTCTTGTTGTGAGGTGGAACCAGACCTTTTCAGCCTGAAGCAGTCCGTGTATTTCCTGCCATGGGCCAGAAGGAAAGCATTGCCTCTTACTTCATTTTTTGTTGAAGTGTTTCTCTTCACTCTCTATGTGGGGTTCAATTCTCAATTCAAATCCTTCCTGTGTCCCAAAGACCCACCTGTCTCCTTCATCTTCTCTTCACATTGTTGTATTCCAGTCTCTGGATGGCTCTTTCTTTGCTGCTAACCTTCCACCACCCAATTTGATACTTTATTATAAATTATGATGCTTTTAAAACAGGACATTAAATAAAATTTTTGGCTTTGAATCAGAAATGCAATGTGCTCTGTAGAAACTTGGAAAAGATCTAAATTTCTTGTTAAATATTCTTAGTGAAACAATTATCACATATAAAGCCACTACTTAGCTAAGCTTTACTGTCAAAACTTTGTTTAAAATGCTCAGTACTTTATATACGTATTCTTCCAAGATGTGGGAAGTATATTCTACATTTTTACCACCTGGAAAACAATAATCATTTTTAAGTTTGTTTAATAAAATAAAAAAATATATATCCAAAGATGCTACATTAGTATATATTGGAGGAAATATTCTTTGTGCAGATTTCATGCCCATGTTTTGTATCTGATAACAGGAATAGTCATTCTCTCTCT
>NW_004524623.1:11178135-11181118 GCF_000260255.1 Octodon degus
TTTTTTTATTTTTTTGCGGAACCAGGGATTGAATCCAGGCCCTTGCGCTTGCCAGGGAAGCACTTATTCCACTGAACCATCTCCCCAGTCCCTGGTATAACTCTATAAAAACCCAGACACAAACACTATGGATGGCATGAGAAACATTCTTATATTGTTAAAATTTTCAAATTTTAGCCTATCTCCTATGGAATTTGTTAAAACGTCTTACTGAAGCTAACTAGTTATCAGGTTAGGCAAGGTGTTCTAACAACATAAAATGCCCAAACTTTTCTAAAATGTAATTTAGTGAGTTGGTTTTTTTGGGGGTGGGGGTGGTTGTGTGTGTGTATGAGTGTATGTGTGTGTGGTGCGATTCCACACTTTGTATCAACTTTCATGAGTTGGAAAATCCATTCCTAGTATATTATATTATAGTATTATTATGCATTTGTGTTTCCAAAGTTTTAGTGAGTATTTTCTTGTCACAACTATGTCACTCTATCATCTGTGTTGTTTTTAAATATATGGGACTAATAAGGCAAAGCATTTGGCAGAGAAAATGAACAGCTTTTAGGCATTGACAATGAAACATTTGTGGATAGAAATGACTTGTTTAACATAACCATACCCAACTATTGTGCTAAAATAGCTCATTAGATAATAGCCTTTATCTTTTTTATACTTTACTTCTGGGGTAACAAATAAAAAGTATTCTTAAAAATAAATCCATCCATTTATATTAAGTTAAAAGTATATCTTCCCTGTTGCTTAGTTTCAAGGGCATATACGATTTTTGTTTTTAAGTTGGAAAGGTACAAATTTATATTTCTGGAGAACTGAATCCTAGGTAGAAAAATATGCAAGTCATATGACTATGTAAAAGTGAGTAGCAGAGTAAACTACCTTAAACCTACAGGGACCAGGGCTAGTCGTGTAAGGTGCTATCTTTCTTATTCCAGTGGCCTAGTATTTTGCATAATCCTCTCAATTCCTGACTGTCGTGTAGTGATAATGCTACGTCTTCTTTTCTGTGAACAGCCCAGAGACGTACAAAGGCTATAGCTATTAACAAGTATATATCCCTTTGGTACGATGCAGATTACATGGAAATTAAGAAAAGCACAGGAAAATCCTTAGTTTGATCCCACACATAACTAGCAACTCACCACTCCTGGTATGAAGACCATTTTTTTTTTTAAATCATCCCTGTCTTCTTAAGCAGCAGCCTGGGAGATGTGTTCTTCTATAAGAGTGCTTTCAGAATTTATGGGGTGCTTTGTCACACTGAATTTTTCAAAGTCTATACCAAACCAGTTGTTTAAATCATTACCATTTCTATACCTTATTTTATGAATTTTGAATCAAAAATCCATTTTTGTTGATAGCAGCTCCTCAGTGTCTCCACTGAAAATATGGACTGTGTCCCAAAGTTACTCTACTTTCTTTTAGGTTATAATTTGAAAAAGTAAGTATAATCCTAATGACTATTGGTTTTGCAAAAAATATATATTTTGAGACCATCTGAACTCATCCCTTTAGAAGATAAAGACAATATACTTTTAATATTGAGCTGAAAGATTTTTAATCAGATGATTGTATCTATGAGTATGTGACCTTAAATAAAAGAAATGGGAGAAATTCAATTTTAAGGTGGTACACATTAAGTTATCCAGGGAAAATCTGGTATAAGGTCAAAGAGCAACAGGGCTGAAAAAATGTAATGATTATAGAATAACTAAGCTTAGTTTTTCAAACTTGTGGAAAAACAGGGTAAAACCACAATAGTGCTCCCTAGCTACATCTTGATAACCTTTCTTTTGTGGCTAATCTTAAAAATTAAGAGCCATTCAGTTTACAAATGAGATAGGTCCCAAGCAATATTTTTAAACTGTCACTTAACCTTGTACAGCCAGTAAACTGTTCTATAAGACTGTAGTGATTATCCACAGGGTTGTGTAATTAATCTTTTTAAAAATAATTTTATTGAGAAACAAGGAGACAGTTTCAAAACCAATTAGTAGGGCAGTTTCAATCATTAATGCATTGCATATTGTTGTCTTAGTGGTTATTCATTGTACAAGATGCAGACATGATATCCTATCCACAAACACTATTAGAACAAATCTTTCTATTCATTGAATTAAGAGAAAGTAGCTATATATCTATGTTAACTATTTTGATTATTCAGATATAAAATGGTCATTCATTTGTATCCCCTTTTTTGTTTAGTTTTGTCAGAAATGGGTATTCCATTGCCATTTAAATATTGTAAGTGCACGAATTCAGCAAAATAATCTAATATAGTCTAGTAGTCCATAACAGTAGTGGGTTATCCGTAAGACTGGTAATGTCAGGAGTTTATATAAATATTGAATATATATTTATATAACATAATATTATGCTATATATTTGACATAGTTTTTATCATATTGGAACAAAAAATGAAATTCTTTAGTTGTTCTTTGTCATGGAAGTATTTCGCTCCTTTATAATTTGACTTGAGCTTTTTACAGCTCAGTATAATAATATGGCTTTACTTTTTATACCTCATTTTTATACTTTTCTGCTGGATGGTTAAGACTAAGATAAAGCAAGACCTATATAACAAGAAATGTAACTTTTGTACCTGACAAGGTCAGTCAAATCCCATCAGGATTTATCCTGAAACCCTGTACCACAGTTTGTACATACTCTGTCAGTGTCAGCCATGTGGATGAGTCATGGTCATTGCTTGACAAATTTGCTCTTTTTATTCTACAGCCTAACTGATGTCAAAGAACAAAGTGTCTTTAATTTTAGGACACATTTATATCAATCTTTAAAATGTCTATGCAATATTGGATGCACCAAAGTTCAAACAATTAATTTCCAAATTGTCCTAAAATAAAGCTAATAAGTCTTCTAAAGTAAAAGCAAGTATATATATAGCATATATACATATTTTTAGCTAATGTTTTAGCATATTTTAAGTGGCCTCAAGACATATATATGAATAGATAAA
>NW_004524623.1:11181613-11184154 GCF_000260255.1 Octodon degus
TTTCCTCATATTTGGGAAGTTTTCTGCTATTACTTCTGTCCATATTCTTCTCGTATCATTTGTATTGACTCCTTCCTTCTCATTGATGCTTATTATTAGCCTCACATTGTTCATCTGTGCATCATCTTGCAGGTATTGAATTACTTTTTCCTGCATACTAGTTTTTTTAAGAGATCTTTTTCTATCTTTTCACTAGCTGCAATGGTGTGTTTAAGGTCTGAAAGTCTATCTTCACTTTCAGTCAAACAGTTTTGCCAACTTGTGATTGAGGATTTAATTTCCTGTATATCACTTTGAATCTGCTTCATGCATTCTATTTGTTTCCTCTATTGCTCATTCAAGGATTCTATCATTTTTCTATTTTATTTTTTTCTCAGTGTCTTCTTTAGAAGCACTTAGTATTTCTTTCATCAGAGTTATCCTTTCTATTTTTACTTCAGAAATTATTTCTGATCTGATTTCCTCTGTACCTTTCTGTGGTTGTTTCTTTACTTCTGATGCTATTATTTCAGGTATATGACTTCCAATTTCTTCTATGCCAGTGTCTTTTGCATTTGTTCTGGGTGGGCTCAGGGCCTGAGAAGGCATTTTGCTCCTTCTCTTTGTCATCTTACATAGTACTGTCTTCTGACCTTTGGTGTAGAGCTTAGATAGAGTTTTTATCTTAGCACCAGGTTAGAATCTACAAAGTTCAAACTTGTCCAGGTGTGCGTGGCCGGGGTCTGGCTGCTATGCTGCACTTCTTCCTGCTGCAGCCCTTGGAGATGAACCCTCTGTGCCAGTCTGACAAGACATACTGCTTCTGGATCGCCAGGATGGGTCTAGCCTCTCGCCTCTCTGCAGGAAGTTCTACTTCAGGCTTCCACACCAGGCCTGTCTGATGGAGGAAGTTCTACTCACTTGCGGGCCTGGGCTCTGGGTGGAAGGAGGATACAGCGGGCCCCAGGCAGTCTCATTCACATGCTGGGCCTGGGTCAAGTAAGGACCCAGCAGGTCCAGAGCAGTCTCACTCATGCCCGGCCTGGGCTCTGGGTGGAAGGAGGATCCAGCAGGCCATGGGCAATCTCACTCACATGCTGGCCTTGAGCTCTGGGTCGAATTTGGAAGTGTAAATAGTGGATTAACTACTGAATATCTTTGCCAGATAATTATATGCACATGAAATACTATTATAAATTACATATTACTATTTTGAGTACTGAATTTATTCTAAGATATTTATGTTAATGCTTGGTGGATCCGTACAAAATAATATGATAGTTTTATAGTTGAGGAAATTGAGGGTCAGTGCTTTGAAATAGGTCCAGAGTCATACACTTATAAAACTTTGAAATTTAGATATTTTCCAAATAGCTCAGAAGATTAAAGTGCCTGCTTAGGCAGATGCAGTGGCCAGGGTTTGATCCCTGGCATGCAGTGCTGGCCCCACTTCTGAGGAATGCTGACACCATGATTGAGATTGGGCATGGTGGTGCTTGCCTGTAATTCCAGCTCTTGGGAGGCTGTACACAGGCAGATTACTATGAGTCCAGTCTACATAGTGAGACCCTGAAGATCCTGGAGACCCTGTACTAAAATACAAAAAAAAAATAGATTTTTTAACTGTAACTTTCTTACTTTTCTAGAGATTTTCTTCCTGCTGAATATACTAGTAAACTATATTTGTTGTTTCTGTATTTTGACTAATTGATTACTACAGTCTTTTTTAAGTAAAATAAAATCTATGAATTTTAATAATTTTACTGGATATTAAGACAGTTACTGTGTCTGAAGGGTTATGCAGAGCACAAAGATAGACACATATTAATTGATGCACTTGTTTTCTGCCTCCCTTGATTTTCTTATCTCCTCATGCTATTATGCTAATCCTAAACTAGCCTAGAAATTCTATAACTCTGTATCAAGCACTATGATGGGAATCATTTATTGATGAGTGGATGCTGAGCCTACATGTTTTTATGCATATGAACAGCTAGTTGCTTTTATCTGTTACGTTTTTGCACAGCTTTCTCTTGCTCTCTGTCCTTAAATTCCAGCCAGCTCTTAATCACATACACTTTCATAATCACATCTATATAGTTGCATGTATAATAAGCTTTGTACTCAAATGCAAAAGAGTAAAAACAATTTTATGTCACTTTCAATTTCCTTTTATTTTTTGAACATAAAATGAAAGTTAGATAGTAGCACATTACTATATTTGTACACTTCTTACCTACTGCATAGTGTGTATCCTTTGCACCTTAATGAACATTTAAGATTTTTTTTTCTCTTTGTACTTAAAAGAGAGCTCAGGACTTCATGCTTTCTGGGCATGTGTTGTACCACTGAGCAATATCCCTGGCCTGAACATTTGATTTTTTTTTCCAGGATATGGATTCTGAAGAATAATGCTTTGAATAATCTAACAAAAATCTCTACACACAATTTTTTTTTGAAAATAAATATAGGAATAGAATTATTTAGTCACATGTATGGATGAATGAATGAAAATCCACTGGAGTATGCACCATTTCCTTCCTAGTACTTGGTTTTATCCTT
>NW_004524623.1:11184254-11186136 GCF_000260255.1 Octodon degus
TCTCTCTCTCTCTCTCTCTCTCTCTCTCTCTCTCTCTCTCTCTCTCTCTCTCTCTTATGATTCTGGAGAGCTTACAGCTGAATTTGAGGCTGTAAAGCAGATTTTGAAGTAAGTTTTCCCAGTTCCCACCCTCACTGTAATTTTCCAGGGCATCTACCTCTAAAATATATCACATTTCTTTTCTTGAAACATTTAATTTATTACATACTTAAAATTCAGTGTTGATCTATTAATTTATGTTCATCTATTTTCTTAACTCCATTAAAATATGTTAGTGCACTTAGACTTCTTTTTATCTCTGCTTCTTCCACTCAACCACAGCTATTGCTGCATATTTTAACATTTTTATATTTTTGAGTTTTACATTAAAAACAAAATGTTTAAAAAGTGTTTTCATGCTACCTTGAAGTTGTTGGCTCAGGGATCAAACTTAACATAGTAGGTAAAATTTGCTGCCTATTTTCCAGAGCAATAACAGAGTGAGACATATTTTTGTATGGGAAAACAAGGGTTAACAAAAGCAGCACAGCAAACATAATCCTCCATAATTCATATAAGTTGTAGTTTCATTACAAGACTGTTGAATTTGCAGATATATATAGGAATTTACAGCACAGTAAAGTTTCCTTATTTCAGAAACTTCTTCCACAGGCAAAATAATAATAATCATAAAGAGAAATGTGTAAAGATCCTTTCGTATTTTCAAGAAGGAAAGGCTAGTATCTCAGTCATTACAGGACATTATACAAAAGTCACAGGCCTATATCGTGTCACCACTTCAATGTATCATGAGAAAATTCCATTAATGAACTCTCACAATTCCCAGGAGCTTGTAAATATACACAAGCATAGCGGTCTCTCAAATATCGTTTCAGAGTATTTTGTCTACTGGCTCATAGTGACAGTGACTGGTGAAGAAGAGACAGGAATTTGGCCAAATGCTTATTTATGATATTGTAAATAAGTCTTCCCAATCACTTCCATGAGGAATTTTCCATGGAACCTTTGCTAAACATGCAGCATGACACTGAATGCTCTGTGAGAAACATACAAAAGGCCTCAGCCAAGTACCTTTTTCTTTCCTTTAAGTTGTTTCTATTCCCTATTTCCTGACCCTGAAGAAAACAGAAGAAGCACAGTGAGTGGGAAATCTACGTGCAAGAGCATTTCACTGAAATGCTGAAAAAGATCAAATCTTTTTACTCCTTTCCATTTGGTCTTAAGTCAAGGTAAAAAACTTAACTACAGAGAACAGAGGTGTATAAATTTGAATGTGAGTATGGAAATGCAGAATTATCTCCGGAGTACTCTTCAGATTGTGTCAATTTGATACATTCCACTTTTACTCATCCTTTAATAAAATCACTCTATGAATAAGAATGAAATTGAGTTATGTGAATAATATTCTATATTGTGCTTTCTTTTTCTAACAATTCCTAATATTGTAAGGAAAACAGTGCTTCTCTTTGATCTTGAGATAGAATAAAATTCTTTCCAAAACATTGTTCTTATCTAATTTTTTGACAAGCATTTTTCTAATTATTTCCATAAAATATTTATGAATATGAACCTGTATAATGTATTTTATGTTAACAACTAAATATTTCTGACTACTCTTGGTCTTAGCTAAAAGAACAAGAAGCAACAATATTTCTGAATAAATAGCAAGCAAGAACAAAAGTCCCTCTTACTTCTGTTATTTATTTATTTATTGTATTTTAGGACAGAATCTACAGGGTCTACAGGGTCTCACTACATAGATCGGACTCTTAGTGATCTGCCTGTGTTCAGTCTCCCAAGAGCTGGGATTACAGGCACGCAACACCATGCCCACTCTCAATAGCTGTCTTATCAGTGCCCCAAGGGTGGACCCAGCACCACT
>NW_004524623.1:11193886-11194991 GCF_000260255.1 Octodon degus
TCTTCCTTCCTTCCTTTCTTTCTTTCTTTCTTTCTTTCTTTCTTTCTTTCTTTCTTTCTTTCTTTCTTTCTTTCTTTCTTCTTTCTTTTTTATTTCCACTCTGGGTTTCAGTGACTGCTGGACAGGCATGCAGTCCTGAAGATAGAACCTGGGTACTTGCACTTGCCAGGCAGGCCCTTGGACTGCCAGCTATATCCCCAACCCATCCTTTCTTCTTTTAAACAATCTTATAAATCTGAAGTGAAATTTCATTGTGATTTTAAGTGATATTTCTGGGATAGCAAATAAGTTAACAAGGACTATCCTTATGTTTATGAGTCATTGGGATATTCTGCATTGTAAAATACTCTTGGGTTGCTCTTATTGATTTCAGCAAGCTGTTTATAACTCATTCATATGCTATGACTGCTGTTCCTTTGTTGATTATTTGTATTCAAAGAATCCTCTCACTGTTGTGTTTGCTTTCCTGCTAATGTTCTTCAATTTTTATATAGTGTAATGTAAAAATATTTGTTTTTCTCAGTATTGTGTTCTAATTGATTGCTATTCACTAAAAATCATGAATGTAACTTCCTACAATACATTCTAGAAATTTTAATGTGAGTATGTAATAATTTACACCACTTTTGCTTTATACTTATACCTAGAGTGCACTTAGCATTGTTTGTTCTAAACTTTCTTCTGCATGTATTTTCTCTGTACATACTGAATTGTCACTGAACTTGCCGTATAAATACAGTTACCTTCTCTCATAACAGTATCGAAGGTTCAGCCATTCACATGTAGCCAAATCTTCAAGCCATGTGCAAATAAGACTGATATAATTATTAGCAACAGCACTGTCTCTGTTTTTCATTTTGTGTTTTCTCTGTGTCACTTCTTTCCTCCAAGGCAACAAATATAACGTCCTCATGTGGTTGGGCAGGGAACTGTGAATTATCGTTGACCCAGGCTGCTGCCCAGTTTGGGATGAGAAATGAAGTCAATTGTGATCTGCAAATTGAGTTCCTTCTAATGTTTTTAAAGTTTGCGTGTGGAGTGAATAGTATACAAATTGCGTATTTTCTATCTGGTGGTGCTCTGAGAAACTCTTATTGAAATGTTG
>NW_004524623.1:11195101-11212299 GCF_000260255.1 Octodon degus
ATTTTAATAAAAAAAGAAAATAGCAAAGAAACAGTTTCAAAACAGGTTAGTAGGGGCCAGGGAGATGGCTCAGTGGAATAAGCACTTCTCTGGCAAGTGCAAGGGCCTGAGTTCAATCCCAGTTCCACAAAACAAACACACAAACAAACAAACAAACAAAAAAACAGGTTAGTAGGACAGTTACAATAATTAATGCATTGTATATTATTGTCTTCACATTAGTTATTCAGAGGACAAGATGTAGACATGTATCTTGTCTAAACAACATTAGTACAAACCTTTCTTCTCATTGAACTAAGAGAAAGTAGCTGTATATGTATCCTAACTGTCTTGTATATACATACATTTTTTCACAACAAATGGTCCTTTATTTATATCTCCCCCCGTTTTTTTCTTTTGTCAGAGGTGAGTGTTCCATTACTGTTAGAGAAGCTGTACTAGGAGAAGTCTTTAAAGGCTCTTTTCATACTTGATGCCAATCCAAAGAGTGTAAGCATTTGAATTCAGCAAAATAACCACATAAAGTCCAATAGTCCATGATAGTGGTGAGTTACCAGAACATGTGGAAATGACTGAGCTGTAAAAGGCTCAAGCCAACAACTTTAATAAAGCTTATTAATTTTTTTTTTTTTGTAGAACCAGGGATTGAACTCAGGCCCTTGCACTAGCCAGGGAAACGCTTATTCCACTGAGCCATCTCCCCGGCCCCCAAATTTTTAAATTTAAACATCTTTACACATACACTAACACATACACAAACTTTCTGAATTTTTTATAGGAATTACCTTAAATATATATAGCAATATTAAAATGTCTGAACTATCTTGAAGCAAGGAAATACCTTGATTTATTTAAGTTTGATCAAATTTATTCAAAGTTGTTGCTGTAAAATTTTCTTTAGCATTCTGATATTAGCTTTTTTTCCAATTATAGGTGCATATGTGTTATTATAATGTATCTTAAAATCCATCTCCATGACATTTGTATTTAGAAATAAAATAAAATTTTAAACACTAATTTTTATCTTAGAAAGAAGAAAAATCTCAGGTAACTAGAAACATAAACCTATTGCACACACACACCATCTAAAGTCAACTAATAAATTTTTCAACTAGTCCAAAATTGTATTGCTAGATAAATGCAATTTTTTCATCATTCTAAACTTCTATTTCTAGTTATTTTTAGAATATTTTTACTACAGATAAAGAATATTACCTTCTTATTACCTTAATTCTTTTAATCTTTTTGACACTTATGGTTCAACTGTCAATTTTATAAATTTATTTTTTAATATGTTAATTCTGTCATTAGCTGTAGTAGTCCATCTTTGTTACAAGAAGTGTCTTAATTGTGTTTTTAATCTCTGTCCTTACTGTGCAGCTCTGTTGCTTGTCCAGCCTCCACTACCATCATCATCTCAGACTTCCTCTGCTTTATGGAAAAGATATTTGCTGGCTCCACCCCCAGGGTGCTGGCCCTGCCCTCTGGATGCTGGCCCTGGCCCGGGGCCTCCCAGACCTGGCCAGCAAGTGCAGGTGTAGTGGCGCATGCCTGTTATCCCAGAGTTGGAGAGGCTGTAAACAGGAAGATCACTATGAGTCCAAGCTGTGAAATGAAACCCTATACCAAATACATAAAATGAAAAAAAGAGAGAGAGAGAGAGAAATTGCAAGACTCCTTGTATATTCAGAAAAACCCATTGCAGTGAATTGTGGTTCTATACATATTTCAATTCCATTGCATTTGCTCAGTATGTGTTCCAAAATATTAGGAATTATATATGATGGATAGTATTTGAGGCTGAGATGATAGTTGTTTTTATTAAGTAGGGCAGCAGGCCAAGTGTTTTACAATTCTCGATCACACCACTGAATAGTGAATTGTGATATTTAATAATTAATCTTAGCAAAGACTAGTATTTATTTAAGTGAATCGTTAATCAGCAAATTAGCTCCTCATTGTACCCCAGTATTGTGTGTGATCGAGGCAGACCCTAGACCATAAAACTGATTGCCTTCATTCTTCAGTGTTTTATGCAATATTTTCAAGAATTATAATATTCACTTACTACAAAAACAGGTGCTAACCTATGTTTACTTTCTTGGATTTCTTTTCCTACATTGCTCAAACCTTGGTAGCTTTTCCAGGGCAAATTTACTATTATATTTTAACTACATTTTCCTAGTTATTGACAGTAAGACAGAATTGGTATATACCTAAGCTGTCATTACCAGAATTGAAAGGCATGCACATTTATTTTTCAGTATTCTTCTAAGTACATCAATTAATTACTTGATGAACATTGTGAATAAAGTACATTTTGTGAGGACATACACAATACCATCATTAATTATAGCTGTTGTCATACTGCTTAGAAGGTTTTTACGTACAGAATATATGCTAAAACAATAAAAGAATAAGTCATTGTTTTATTTAATTTACAATTCAATGCATATGCACCAGAATTTCTTTCTTTTTTTCTTTTTCGTTTTTGTTTTTGTTTTGGTTGGCAGAACTGGGGATTGAACTCAGGCCTTTGCCTGAGAGAAAACCAAGAGGGATTCAGGGGGATGAACATCAGTAGGCTCAGGGCCAAGGAGACAGCTCAGCAGTCTAAGTGCCTGCCTGGCAAGTGCAAGGACCTGGGTTCAATCCCAACTACCGCCAGGGAAGCAATTATTCTACTGAACTATCTCCCCAGCCCCCAGAATTTCTTAATCAGTATCGGTGGCCTATGTTTCATTCATTCTTTTTTTTTTTATTTTGTACTGGAGAATGAATTCAGGACTTTGTGACTACCAGGCAGGTACTTATTCTACTGCGCTATATCCCTGACCCTTCTTTTTTGCATTTTTCTTGATAAAAGGAGCACTACCATTATCTTTCCATCTTGGCTCAACGTTGGAGTACTAATCCTTCTTGCCAAGCCAGTCACATGCGTGGGGAAGCCCAGCCACCCTAGAGTCCATCTGAGTGTGGAATTTCTGCTGCTGAGACATCCCAGGCAGGGGAACATGCCACGTTACCACAGCCTTAGGGTTTAAAAATGAGACTAAATGATTTCTTTTCAAAATTTCTGTTAAAAATTGATAGCATTTCACAAAAACAATAGTATTTTTATGCTCTTTACTATACCTCTGAGAAGCTGAATATTTCGGATAATTGAATACCATAATCAAGAAAGGGAAAACATTTTTGCTCATTTTGTCAGAGCAGATTTTATCATAACATTGCTATTGCATTG
The DNA here is from genome assembly GCF_000260255.1 of Octodon degus. NCBI lineage: Eukaryota > Metazoa > Chordata > Mammalia > Rodentia > Octodontidae > Octodon > Octodon degus. Next base: position 11,198,346 of record NW_004524623.1, read on the forward strand.
CAAAAATCTTGCCATATTGACCTAGAAAAAATTAAAAAGCAAAAGTAAGTTAGCCAGGGGAAGATGCTTTGCTTACTTGCAGTAAGCAACTTACAAACCATTTTTTCTCCTATAGTGAGACAAACACTTAAGCTTTATAGTAGGAAAGAAACAATTACAATTCTTGAAAAAATTTCTATAGCTGTCCCTCTAAAACTAAAGTGCTGCGTCCTGTATGTAACTTTACATTTCACAAAACAACAAAATAATGTGATCACAGTGAATGTCATTTACTGAAATTTTGGCAGTGAGATGGCTGTACTGATATGTAGGTAGGTAGAAAAAAAGCCCTCCTCATCCAGGTCAGAATCAAGCTTGTCTAACTTCTGCTGTCTTTTCATTCACTTAGAAGTACATTTTATAAATGCCAAGGACCTGATGATGTGTACATTTCATGTTCATTAAGAATCATTTTTAAGATCTCGTGTTACCTGTCTCTCTCTCTCTCTCTCCCAGCTCTGCTCCAATCACCTTTACTCTCTTGCTTCACCTCCAGTCCATATTCTTTTTGCAGGGTCATGGCATTTTCTATTTTCTCTGTCTGAAAGGTACATTACTCAGAAATATGTATAACTTCCTCCATCACTTTACTTGGCTGTCTGCTAATATTTTAGCTAATTTGAAAGGCCCTCTTTATTTACTTTATCTAATTCAATTCTCTTTTTCTTTTATCCTGCTTTATTTTCTTTATGGTTGTTATCATTCTTTGACACAATATAAGTGTGTTTATTCACTGCATATGTTTTACCTGGGCTTTTGGCTCACTGAGAACCATTCAGACCTGACTCTGCTGGTCCTGCTCTCACCTCTTAGGTCCCCTGCATGCCACATCTTGTAGAAAAACTATGACCTTTCTCTTGGAGATGATGTCTGCCTAGTTCCCAAACCAGATATTAAATTTAGTTCCCAGCTACAAGACTTGGGAGAATAACTATAAAATTACCATTTCATATCAGAGAACTGAAACAATATATGTTCTATGTTTCAAAGTAATAGTTTAGGCATTGAGCCCCGTAAGGTTAAATGCCCTTTACAGAAGGAAAGTGTTCTAGGTAACATTGCTTTTTGTCTCACCTGATGTGAAATCACATAAAGTGTGTCATCTGTCATAAAATGTTTGAAATATTATAGGAAACACAATGAAATGAAATTCTTTGAAAATATTAGGAAAATTCAAGGTGAATAATAGGTGAACCATGCCCTAACTAGCACACATGTGTACATATAATCTTCATTTGTTCATCTGTTGAGCAGAAAATGCAGGGGAGATATGAAAAGGCTTTAGAATTGAATAGAAGAAAAAAATACACCATGAGTCCATCAGTCCGATATACAGATAGACACCATGAATTATATATATGTATTATATATATATTCATATTCACAAAATCTTCCCAGTGTGTGCCTGTGTGGTTCTTTTTCATTCATGGAAAAATAAGGTATGCAAAATGACAGAGAGGTGAGTGGACTGATATTGCTCATTACATATCACCTAATTCCTTTTTTCTGACAAGCTGCATGGCATAAGACTATGCCAGAAAGGGTGAGTGAAGAAAAGGAGGGATTGCATTTCATCTTCGCTATGATGTGAATAGCTCCAAAAGTCTTCCACAAATTTATTAAGATGAGCAATGGCATAAGACCCCTAAGGCAGAGGAAGTTAGTATGTACCCTAAGAAGTCATATGGAGGCTAAATTAATAAAACAGAATTGAAAGATACCTTCTTCCAAAATATGTATTTTTAAAGGAGTTAAGGGCCAACCATCTCATTTTATTTTTACTTTTTTTTGTATTTTAGCGAAGGTTCTACAAGGTGTTCAGGGTCTCACTACTAGATCTAACTTTTAGTGCTCTGCCTATTTACAGCCTCCCAAGAGCTGGGATTACAGGAGCACACAACCAGGCCCGGTCTTAATTGCTGTCTCAGTGCGCTACAGGGGTGGAGTCGGCACAGCAGGCCTGGGAATCGAACCCCTGACACTCGCGCTTGCTTTCAGGCACTTTAATTAGCTGAGCTATGTAACTGGTCCTTCCACCTGTCTTATTTTAAGAGGTCCTATATTAAGAAAAGCTATTCTTAAGGTATATATGTGCTTTAATTTATTTAGAACATATATTTTAACAAAACAAACATATACTTGGACATCAACCTTTCTACAATCAATAATTTTTCAGTTGTTACTATTATATGATTTTGTACTCATTACTCAATGCTAAATATTGTTCATATTTCTCTTATATTATCTGCTTGATCTATGAATTGAGGGAACCATAATTTAAATGAATTCATCATTATTCATACAGAAATTATTAGGCATATTATATCACAATGTACAACTCACAACAGTAGGGAAATAATTAAAAGAATACTGTATGGTGTATTGATAGTTAATACCTCCTTGCAAATTATTTTATAGTAAATATGAATATTTTCATTAGAAGTTTTGACACTTATTTCTTATACTGCAAGTATAACTTTTCATAGATTCTGAGAATTAATTTTAAATTTTAAGGTGAACCTAATCAAAGAGAGATAAATGGGAATTTTGTCTCCTTGAAGTAAAAGAAAAATGATTTATTTGCTTTTCTGATGCTAGGCCTCCAAATATATTCTTTGAACGTTCATGCTAGTATTCACATATTCTTTGAAAGTCTGAGTGAACTTATGTCAGTATTTTTAGGGATTGAATACACATATGTGCTCAAACATATATGTCATAGCCTTAATGCCAATTGGAGTCTCCTGAAGATGATTAATTTGGCTAGAAATTAGTGTTCGATGGGGGTGAGTACTGGTTGTATGGTATTAATGTCGTGAAAGAACAGACAAAAGTACCAGGCACCAAGCATTGTCTCAGGAGATGCCCCCTCTGCAGGTGATAACATGGACTTACAGGGTACAGAACTGTGGGAAGTCAATTGCCAACTTTAAAGTAACTTTATGGTATTTTTGTGGCAGCCTAAGCTAATTAATAAAACAATCTAAGCCAGTTTTGAGCTGTGAAACTGAATCACATGCTCAACAAATTTGAATCTTGAAGTACAAATTAAAATGGAGATATTGCCGATATATTTCAACAGGACTGCAATGGTGATTGGAATCTAAAGTTGTTTCTTTCATAGCATCTTGTGATAATACTGAAATTTCTTGTCAGCATTTCCATAGCCTAATGCTGAAATTACTCAGAATTTTCATATACAAAATAAACTGTGCTGTTATTATTATCTTAAATGCTTTATAGAAAGACTGAATGTACCTGCGGGAGACATTTTATGAAAATGTTCCTATCATCAGTTATAGAATTGAAAAACAAAATTAAAGTGCTTGTTAGATGCTGAAATAGTTTATCACCTTTATGCTGTGTTTTTCAATGTGTTATTCCTAATGGAGCTGTGATTTTGTTACAGATTATGTAAAAAAGCTGTTTCTTATTTTCTCTGGTATCTAAGTACACTTCTACTTTCAAATGTATTAACTACACTTAGTAAAACAATTAATGTATTGCAATGCTGAGACGATTGTACAGGAGGAAAACTGATATATGGGAAGTAAAAAGGAACACCTCTGTTCTCTTTTATGCAGCAAAGAACATCACGTGTGAATGTATGTGCTTATTTTTGAAGACTTACCATAATATTTTGTCTTCTAATTGCTGTATGCAAAAGAAGTGCTCCTATCACTTTGATGTAAATGGGTTTTCTGGAACAAACCATGATATTATATCTTTGGGTATTTATATGTCCTCCTTTTAAGTATATTTCTGAATCCATTTGATCTTGAATTCAGTCTTCTATAAAATTATGACACGATAGCATTCATTCTTAGAACTATGGCTATTAAATGAGATAATTGGGTAAAAATCCTCTGACCACAAAAGAAGCCCAAGCCATATTCGGGCCCATGTAGCATGAAGATGCTGGCAGATCTTCTGAAAACTTAAATTTAGCCTTGAACAAGTAAGTGTGAATGTCTTGGGGCTTTGAAAGTGATCAAAGGCAGACAAAAGCATTCCCTACTAAAAATCTTTTCAACTTCAGTAAAAACAGCGAAGTCCTCTGCCCTTCTCCCGTCACTGCTCCCATTTCCCCGCCTGTCTCTCAGCCCATCAACATAGGCTGAAACTACCTCGTACTTTCACCTGTTCAGCAATTTAGCAGCTTCACTGACAAAGTTGAATGACTTGATTATTTTATCTGGAGGAGAAATTTAAATAACTAGTGTGTCAATAAACAAATAAACAGCAGATGACACAGTCATTAAAAATGATCAACTAAGTAGAAAATCAAAATAGATATCTGAAGTTCTACTAGGCTGACATTGGCGATTCAGTTTAGCAAAGTGGCAGAAATGCCAGATAATTAAGGGAGAGGCTAGGAAGGAAAGTGCCCTATAAGGAAAAGATTCCTGCACCCCCCTGGCTAATTATAGGTCACTGGCTGACATAGAGGAAACAGAGCTGGACCAAAAATAAGTAAAAGCTCAGCCAAGATTGAAATTTTTATAATTGTTGCATTCACAGGTTATGTATATTTTCTTGCCGCTATCCTTCATTGACAAGAGTGGCTGTTAAATATTCTGTGGCTTGTCTTGTTGGAGTTGTAATCTTGCTGAAAGGGCTGGCATCTTTCTACCTTCTTTAAGTGGGCAGAACTCTGTTTCACAGCTTTGTTGGATGTATATGGTGAGGACAGAATGGGATTGACTTCTCTTTCTAGTAGTATATACATTTAGGATAAGTCATAGGCTGTCATAAGGTGACAAAAGGAGGAGAAATAAGATTCCAGAGAGAAGCACTGTGACATGATGAGAAAAGATGAAAGGAGGATTTTTATCAGATTACTTGGAGGCATCCTTGTTTGAAAAGAAAAGAGAGAGTAGATTAAGGGTCTAAGAGCTGTAGGAAACCAGAATATGCTTCAAAAAATGATTAAGAGCAGAGTTCTGAAGAAAAGGACACCAATGTATTTTATAGAAATGATTATGAACTATCTGTCTCTAGTCATAGGATTTTCTCACTTATTAAAAAATTTATTTGCATAAAAAACTTCAGTAACATGAATGACAGCCATGATATCTGAAGGAATTATTTGTTGATCTGTATAGATAGAAGAGCAAAGACAACACTACTCTTGCTACTAGACCTTTTTGTGGGGTTTTGGGACAAGGGTAAAAAAGAGAAGGGAATACAGTCCTTACGCTTAAATATAACATCTCAAGAGAATAGAGGCTTAATGCAAAAATCAGTAGTTACTGTAAACAAAAAGTAAGTAGTATTTTGCTCAGAGTAAAGCTCGTGATCTGAAAATCATATATTTTATCTATATTTTTAAGCTCTAGTGTGAGCACATGTTAAATTAGAAAATCTCACTTTAGAGGCCAGGGAGATAACTCAGCAGCAATGCACTTGCCTGGGAAGTGAGAGGTCCTGAGTTCAATCCCCAGTACAAAAAAAAAAAAAAAAAAGAAAAAGAAAGAAAGAAAATATCAAATTTTAGTGCAGCAGACTAAAGAGCCTGCTTAGGCAGAGTGCAGGGGCCAGGGTTCGATCCCCGCGTCCTGTGCTGGCCCCATCCTCAGGGCGCGCTGAGATGATTGACACTGGGCATAGTGGTGCATGCCTGTAATTCCAGCACTTGGAAGGCTGCAAACAGGAGAATGACTATGAGTCAGATCTACATAGTGAGACCCTATAGATCCTGTCCTAAATATAGAAAGAAAAAAACAAAAAAGAAAATATCAAATTCACAAATGTTATGTAAAAAACTAGCAAGAAACACTGTAGAATAAAGAGTTTTTAAGCTATGTATGTATTCCCTTTTCCAGCTATGATATTGAACCTTATCAATTCTTTGGTATTTAAAAACAATAACTAAGTGCAATAAAAAGCTAAAACAAAAAGGATAAAGTTCTACATCTTAAATGTTACCTTCACAGTGTTTCAGACAAGATAAAATATGATAGAATGTAGACTATAGTTTGTCCGGCACAATAGCTCAGCAGACTAAGTACCTGATTCGGTAGGCACAGGGACTGCGGTTAAATCCCTGGCATCACAGGCAGCACTGGCTCCATCCCCGGGCGTGCTAAGCTGGCCACAGAGTCTGAATGTGTAGGGGTGCACCTGTAATCCTAGTGCTGGGAAGGATGAAAACAGGTGGATCATTGTGAGTCAGAACTGCATAGTGAGACCCTGAAGCAAATACACACACAAAATAAATAAATAAATAAATATGTAGAACAGTATTTTTAAAAGAGAAATTATTAGCAAAACACAGAAGAGACAAAAAGAAAGAACAAACAAAACAATTTGGTTATGATCACGTACATTCTTCTTATGTTGAGTAATTGGACAAATGGAGAAAAACTGAACATGAACATGAAACATTAATGAAAAAAAATGAACATGAAAAGATGAACATTTTCTAGAACAAAAATGCTTTTGATCAGTCATAATTCATAAGCCTCTAAAAGTTTGAAGATGATTTCATTTCATTACTCTCATCAAATAATTAGAAATGGTACAGTGCTCTCTAACAGAGAACTCATAAAAAGGCAAGATGTTCTGGTACAATAGTTTCAATTTGTACAAATTATTTTATAAGAGTAGATTTTGTACTAAACTACCAGTGTTACATCCTCATTTTACTGTCTTCTGATGTTCTCTGGTACTAACAGCAAGACTGAAGAGATATGATAAGCAACACCCTAGTTACCTCTCACAGGGACAGTTGTGAAACCTTCTGATTGTATCACAGCCCTTCCAAAAACAAAGACAATTTTTGCTTATTGACAGAGAATAAGAAGTTAATGACGATCTGATGGTGGCCTTTCCCAGAGTGAAAACTCCCCATTGACTATAAAATAAATGGAACATTTCCTAATTTCACATTCAGGGACACCTAATTTACTCAATGTGAACATGACTTATTATAAAGTTGCATAAAATATAATTTAAATTTTATTAACTTTACTAATGGTACACAAATACCTACTGACAGCTTCTTGAAGACAAGGGTCATAATAAATTCCATACCACCCCAAGATGAAAAGCACGGACAATTTAAGAAAACAGACAAGAATATGAACTATGATTTAATAATGCTACCTGAATGTCACTTAGTTGTGTGCTGCAAAAGCAACTCTCTGTGAGACAGAGACAGAGAGACAGAGGCAGAGACAGAGACAGAGACAGAGACAGAGATAGAAATTCTGCCTTGTACTATCGGCCAGCACCTGTGGTGTAAAAATTCCCACCATGACCATATAGAAGCTAGTAATCATTTACAACTATCACAAAATTTAACAATCGGCTCCAACAAGCTGACGTGGATCACTTAAACACATCAGACTGGTGAGTATCTTCAGGGAAAAACTGCTTGAATATCTCACTTTTCCTAATAACTAACTGTCTGGTTTAGAAAATTTAACTGATGATTTCTATATTATAGTACAGTCCTGCTGTTCAAATGTGATAATAGGATACTATGAACTACTGTTCTATATTTTTTAATCTCAAAAAAAGATTAATCCAATTTACTTTTATTTTATTATAGATATATTAAATGTTAGTGATACATAAACTAATAAAGGATTATCATTGTGAAATTTTAAAGCAAAACATAAATATGAAGCATTATATACACTTGATATTAAGACAGAGACTAAAATAAATGAGATCAAAAAATAAAATAAAATAAATGAGATCATAAACTAATGGTGAAATAATTGAATTTTCAAAAAATACAGTATGAAGTTCATACTTCACAAAAATACAATGTCTTAGATTCCTAGATGTTTAAAGATATATTTATGGGGCCTGGGAGATGGCTCAGTGGAATAAGCGCTTCCCTGGCAAGCGCAAGGGCCTGAGTTCAATCCCCAGTTCTTCAAAAAAAAAAAAAAAAAAAAAAAAAAAAAAGATATATTTGTGATCACCATATCTGCTGAAATTGTTTGAATTTTTTGCTATTGATAGAATTAGGATAATTGCTAAGAGTTTGCTTAGAACAGAGGTTAGAGATTAAGGAATGGGAATTAGCAACTGTTAGTGCATTCATTTTTATCATGTCTTGGAAATTATGGATTGTTTAGTTATTTTACTATACTTCTAGTGATAGGAATTATGAGTTGTAACTGATAAAAGAAATTTACCATGCATAAAGAAAACCTTCAGAAATGAATTCAGATTTACATTTTAAGTAGGTTTAAATTGATTCAGAATAACTTTCCCTTCGCTAACATTCAGTGTTTCTTGTACTCCAACAATAAGTTGATTTGTGAACTATACAAAGTACATTTTCATTTTGTTATTTATGCTAAACATTTTTCTAGCTATAGACATCCTTAAATATGATTCACTGTACCCTAAATTGAATATGGTTCCAATATGCTCCCTCCAAAATTGCTGTTGAAATTTAACCCCCATTGTGAGGTACTAAGAGGTTGCGACTTTATTCTGACTATTGAGTTTCCATGTTGGACATTTGGAAGGTGCTCAGCATCGCGCAGTTTATCAGGGTGGAGCCCCAGGATGGTCTACTGGTGGTGGCTGTAGGAGGAGGAGAGAGGAACCAAAACGACACACGGTTCTCCTCCACTTGCCTTGCCATGCGATGTTGTGTAATATCTCGGTTCTCTGCCAGGCAGTTCATCATCAAATGCCTGGGACCTCAAGAAAAATTAGATAGAACTTGTACAAAATGAGAGTAACTGCATAAACCAGATTTTTGTGTGAAGAATCACTATTTTTCACTAATTATTATAATTCTAGGGGCTGGTGAGATAACTGAGTAGACCCAGGAACCAGAGCTCAATCACCAGCACCACACGCCATGCATGCCCTGCCCCAGTGCCACTAATCTGGCCACAGAGACCAAGCTTGGTGGCACATGCTGGTAATCCCAGAGCTGGTATGGCTGAGACAGGAGGATCACAAGTCTGAGCTACATAGTGAGGACCCTGTACCAAATTCATAAAAAAAAATTAACAATTCTAAAATGTTTCCTATTTTCCTTTAACATTATAGAGAATACTATAGTATGAAATTCTTCATAATCATATGCATGAGGGAGGACACCAAAAATATTTATTTGAAAACACCATCTTGGAAACCTTACTTTGAATATTGTTAATTTTCTCTTTTTCTTTTTGTTCTGTAGAAGTTTTAACTTTTTAATGGCTCAGATAACACTGGAGATTATTCTTTATTAATATGATATAAAATAGGCATCATTATCTTATTTGCCAAGGGAGAACTATAATCACTAAATAAATACACTCAATAAGAATAAAGGTCTCACCTTTTATCTGAACATCTAGCATTTTTATTGATTATTAATGGTAACAATAGTTTCATATTTGTGTTTGTTCAAGAATATTTCAAATTAACTAACATACATTTATAGCATTTCATTATTTGCTTGCTTAATAGTTTTTCTGCATCTCTTACCTTTTATGAGAATACTTTGGCTTCTACCTAAAAAATAGACTTCAATACTGCCCTTGATATGTGTGTATTAGTGGCAAATTCTGTCTATAGCTTTCTGAAAATAACCACATTGTTTTCCTTAAATATTTTCATATAATAGGTTTGCAATTATTTTATCAGTTAAATATGTAATTTCTTTAAATATAACTGATTTACAGAAAATAATTTCTCTTTAAAATTAAATTAATCTTTACCCTGCTACTCAGCTACTAGGCCACCTTTGCTGCAATCATGTAATAACCTTGAAAATAAGAGTTCATTTCACAAGCTGTCCATTCTGACTTCAGCTCTTTTCCATAAAAATCTGAGAAATTCTTCAAGTTTTCTAGGAAATCTAATGCATTATATTTGTCCAGATTGGTCTGTTTCTTTCAGTGGGAAAGTTGTTTAAACTATTTGATATTCATTATCAAGAGCAAAAGAGTAGAATCTCTTTATATACAGAATATAGAAAGACTATGTATATAAATATAGTTTCTTTTTTATGACATAAGCTTTCTTGCATTTTTAAGTTTAAAGATGGACACACACACATACACTTTGATAAATGCTGATGAATATGCATATATGTAAATTGCCAGTAAACATTTAAAAACTCCCAGGTAAAAAATAAAAGAGGACAGATTTTTCTGGATGATATATGCTGGATACATCAGACTACCTATCAAGGCCATTAATATAACTTATCAGTAGAAAATAATCTGCAACTATTAAAATACATAATATATGTGTATATGTATGCTTTGTTGTTTAAAAAATGTATACATGTTCGCCATGCATCAGAAATGCATCCATTAGGGGTAGAAGATGTGTCACTTATACATGACATGTCCTAATTCTTTCACCTCTCCTTTCCCTCCACTGTCTCCTCCCCCTTCATCTCTTGGTTTCTTTCCCATTCACAAATGAACAATGTAACACCTATTTTCTGTGTCTTAATTTTCCTCTTTAATTTATTTCCCTTTTGCATTTCTCATATACTATTTGAAAATAATTTCAGAATGTTAAAAGTGTCAATGTTGTATTTACTTCTACAAAATATATTAGTTGTAAGGTATTAAAATTCTTAGCATGCCTGAAGAAAAAAAAAGTATCAACAAAATATTTCATGGAGAAGTGTTTTTCAGATGTTACTCTTTAAATTTCTCAATAATAAGCAATGAGTTTATAAACTTAAAAGAAACAGTAGTCATGTATTTTAACTGAGATTCAGAATTTATCAAGACCTCATAATAATTCTCATTTATATAATAAAAAATGCCACATATTTAATAGCAATTTCAACCTACTCCCTGTTCTGTCAATGATTCAGATGTATTTTAGTGAATATTTGATTAAAAGGATAGATTAGGTTTACTAATGACCTCAGGTTATTTAGTAATGATGTTTAGTTTCCGTGATAGTTATTCTTTGGCTGATTCATCAGTCATAAATTATATATAAAGTTTTATAGACTTTCAGTTCCTTTTCCCAAGATTGCCCTCCCTGTAGTCTGCACATTAGTTTTGATGAGCAAATTTATAATTTAACATTCAGATTAAAGTCTCAATTCTGGAACAAGTATATTAGTTAGAAAATCACAAATCTGTATTTGAGTTTCGGTAGACTTAAAATCATTAAAATAATCAAACTTTAGGCAGTTAGTATTTATCTCTAAGTCACTTAGGCAGAATACCATGAAATTGCATTTCTGCTATTTTGAAATGCAAGAGTCCTTTAGATGTGGTGTAAACGTAAAGAGTCCAATTAACTCATTTCTGACATTAGCTTACTCAGTGTTTGGAGATACTGCTTATTCCAATGAAAGGAAACTGTGGGCTATAATGAAACATTCTGCTGTCATAATCACAAATACAACCCAGGTTGTATTTGTGCCACTTAGAGCCAGCCAATTCTTTTTGTGGCTATGATTATGATATAAAATATAAGTGATAACAAAATAAATTGGGTAACTTCTGTTCAGATAATGTACCAGACTGGACTAGAATTCGATGGATTATGCAGTTTCACACTTTTCAAATGATGTTAGCTAGGATATAGGAACAGGCACCCTAATGATTCCTCAACATCCACTCTTCCTTTCAAACTACTATAGCAGCTTTATTTGAATATCTATCTCATTGAAATATTCAGGTACTTGAAATAACTATTGAGAAGTATAGTAATGAAAGTGCAGTAATGAAACATCAGATGTCTGCAAGATAGATCTTCCTACACTGTTTCCTCATAAAATAAGTAGATTCAAGCAGTTCAGTTTTTGCTTTTGCCCTTCACATTATTCCACCTAAAGCACATATGTGAGAGGAGGAGATGGACAGGCTGATTTGCAACTCAAAATATGAAATGAACAACCAAGGATTGTGTTAAGACACTTGATACCTCCTTGATCAAATTCAGACCGGGCCATTTATTTCTGAGCAATGATTTAAAAAAAAAAAAATAAGAAAAATAATCATGTTTAAAAAGTCATCATAGCCAGTTTTCTTTCTCAAGTAATTTATCTTAAGCTGATGTAATCATAACTGGATAGCAGCAGTGACAGAAATTGAACCTTGTACTAAAACATTAAAAGAACATTGTGTTCACCAGATCATGTTATCTCTAAGCATTTCTGTTTGACTGGTTACACAATTGTGTAACTTCTATGGTAAAGACAAAAAGACCAAATGGAAAATCTTTGTACAGCAAAATCAATTACAATTATGAACCCATAACTTTTTGATGTATATGTGAAGAAAAAAAAAGAGTTTGAGAAAGAAGATCGCAGAAAATTATACAAATTCTTGCAACTAGGACTAAATAAATAATCAGCTACATTTCTGGCCTTCCGATTGTCTGGACTCCTGAGGCTGAGAACACTAGAGTCCTCTACAACGCTTCTGACACCTGAACTTATCCAACAACATAATGATTTTTCAATCCTCTTTCTCATTTTCTAAGCAGTTTGAAAATGTTTTATGTCCTCATTTGCGAAGCTTACACACAGTCTTACTGTTAATAAATAGATAGATCAGATCAATCTCTGTGATCATCTTGCTTTTTCTTTTGTTTCCCTGGCTTCCATAATTTTCTGATTGAGTTTATTCCACTTATTGCTGCCAGTTAAGTCTTTCTGATATTAGCTCAAATTATGCTAATATTTTTACTTCACTCTTATTATCTCAAACATACCCAGACACACACACACACACACACACACACACACACACACACACACAATATAGAATTGAAATCTAATAATACTATTTTTTCTAATATCTCTATTGGTCCTTTTTTAATACTTAATTTTAATCACAACGAAAGACAACTTTCCATTCATCCCTGTCAAAATGTTCCCCTTTTCTTTGAACACATTTATCTCATCATTCTTGCCACTTTCCTTTTTTATTTTAAAGAAAAAATGTTAAATGGTATGAAATTTCAAAATAAGAGTGTGGGAGAGTAACAGTGTTACTACATTGCATATTGTGATCTTCTTAGTAGTTGCTTGCATTACAAGATATACACATGAAAAACTGATCAAACAATACAGATATGAATCTTTCTTATCAACAAATTAATAGCAAGTAGATGAAAAATAAATAAATATATGCACACGTGATAGGTAAGATAGTTATATTATTTTTTCCCTTATAGATATGTATTTTCCTACTTACTATCAATGAGTTACCTACTATTGTTTCTTTTCTTCTACTCTATAACTCTAAAATATAGGTTCCTCTTGAATTTTTGCCTATGGATTTGTATTTTCACAATCATTTAGAGTTACTCAGTTTAGCCTGAATAACTTTGCTTTCACCCATATATTCAAATCTCACATGTACACATACATAAATCCAGCAGATGACTCAAATTGTACTTCTTTCATAAAACACTTGCTCATGTTTCGATATTCTGATTAAAAATAGCATGGTTTCAACTTCTCTTATTAGATTTTTTTATACTGTAATATTACAACTTTCTTGGTCTTGTCCTTTTACTTATTTATGAAATCAGCATTTTCCTAGTTGCTGGAAATCAATACTCCATTAAGCATTTTATGAGATATAGAAAGCTGAGTAATTATCTTAAATATTCTTGAAACATTAATATTTAATAAAGAATGTATTGACAGTAACAAGTGATGCTTATCAAATACTAAAAAGTATCTTAAATATGCTCTGGATTGTGAAAATAAACTTTAATATAAAGTTAGTCGCACTATGTTTGAAATTCAACTGCTTTGGATTTCAGGACTGTGTGAAAAGGCTAAGGGTCCCTTCTTGTCATGAGGTTGTCATGGCTCTGCTACAAGGTTCAGTTGGACCATGTGGGGGAGACATGCTTTCCCCATTGCCTTTAAAGAAAAATGGCACCTACCGATGAGGCCCACAGCCATGGGGCAACCAAAGGCCACCCTTGGAACGCTTCCTTTAGGAGAGGTAGA
>NW_004524623.1:11213239-11215770 GCF_000260255.1 Octodon degus
CTATTGTACCTTTCAGAATTTATTTACTCTTTCAGGTTCTTACACTAGTGAGACAATACAACATTTACACCTGCAGGTCTGATTTATTTCATTTAAGAGTGTGGTCTTTAGTTGCATCCATTTAACTAGAAAAGCCTCAAATTTATCTTTTTTATAGCAAAATAATGTTCCATTGTGTAAAAATACCACATCTTCTTTATCTGTTCTTCAATTGATGTACATCTGGTTCTTTCAAGAATTTATCTATGACAAATTGCACTGCTATAAACATGGGTGCATGTAGATTGCTGTGGTATGATGTTTTTAGTTCATTTGAAAAAATACTCGGGAGGGAAATACCTGGGTTGAATGGAAACTTCAATCATATTTTTTCAAAAAATTATTCAAACTCATTTCCATAGTGGTTGCACCAGGCTGCACTCTCACCAACAGAGGGGAAGGGTTCCTTTTCCCCATAGTCCTCCATCACTTGTTATTGATTGACTTCTTTTTGATAGCCATTCTTTCTGGAGTGGGATGGGCTTGCAGACTTAACTTACATTTCTCCAATGACAAGTCACAAACATTTTTTGATATACTTATTCTCCACTTGTATTTCTTCATCTGAGACATGTATATTCATCACAGATGCCAATTTCTGGATTAGGTCTTTCAATTTTGGAGGCTTGATTATTTTATTTTTTGGCTTTTAATAATTTTATTGAGAAACAAATAGCAATGAGACAGTTTCAAAACTGATTAGTAGGACAGTCTCAATAATTAATACATTACAAATCTTTGTCTTAGTGGTTATTCACTGTACAAGATGCATACATAATATTTTGTCTACAAACACTATTAGAATAAATCTTTTTGTTCATTGAATTAAGGGAATGTAGCTGTACATCTATCCTATTATGAATATATAGATACAAAATGGTCATTCATTTGTATCCCTTTTTTTGTTTAGTTTTGTCAGAGAAGGGTATTCCATTGTCATTTAAATATTGTAGGTGTGTGAATTCAGCAAAATATTCCAATATAGTCCAGTAAGCCATTATACTAGCAGGTTTTCCATAAGACTGGCAATGCCAGAAGTTGTTGACTTGAGCCTTTTACAGCTCAGCATATTAATATGGCTTTACTTTTTATCCTTCGTTTTTATACTTTTCTGCTGGATGGTTAAGACCAAGATAAAGCAAGACCTATATAACAAGAAAGGCAACTTTGTATGTGATAAGGTCAGTCAAATCCCCTCAGGATTTATCCTGAAATCCTGTACTGCAGTTTGTAGATCCTTTGTCAGTGTCAGTCATGTGAATGAGTCACGGTCATTGCTTGACCAATGTGCTCTCTGTGAAAGCCTGAGAGACTGTTTTCTGTCCATATGACTCTCCTTAGGCATACTCTGCATCATTGATCACATTGCGCTGTGGTCCCATAATCTCCTTGATCAGAAAATTTGAGACACAACTGAGTTACATGATATTACAGTACAGGTTCCCCTGTGTTGTGAGTCTTCACTGACCTTGAAAGGCTAGGGCCAAGTTGTTCGCTGTCCTTACAGTTCTTCTTTTTCTCTAATTTTTGGTCTGCAATCTTAGGTTTGTAACCCTCCAGAAGAGAATCTTATTATTATTACCTTACAAAATATGCAGTTGACCTTAATCTCACTATCTGTTTGAATATCAAACATCTTAGGCATAACATGGAACAGGTATTTTCCATCATGTATTGATATGTTAAACTTTAAATCTCTACAGAATATGAAGAAAAAAATTTTAAATAAAAAATAGGAATAAACAATTACATATTTTTACACAGATATTTAGAAATCTAACCAAATACAGCATTGTAGCAGGACATTTCTGTGACTTATTTTTCTAGTCTTTTGTATTCATTTATTACTTTTTTCTAAAACAAACATTTACTTGAGAGACAGTATAGCAGTAATTGGTATGTCATGAGAAGTAGTATGTATTTAGAAGATCAGAATGACAGGCTTTCCAAGCGTGACCCTACTATTTCACATTGCTATCTACAGTGCAGATGCTTAGTTCACAGGTACCAGCATCTATAGTTAGTCAGGGTGAGAATCCTGTCAATTAACTGCTAGTTTAAAAAAACTGCTGATGATTCTCAGGATCATTGCCTTACCCATCTTTTTGAATGAATGTATGGCTTTGTCCCTGCAATGTTTCCTAGCTTTTCTCCTTGCCCTCTCTTCAGTGTCTAATCCTCAAGTTCTCACTTTCCTTTTAATTGTGTTATACATATTTGTATTTCTTCCTTTGAGTTCTTATATTAGGGAGACTATACGATATTTACACATGTGGGTCTGGTTTATTTCACTCATGAGTGTATCTTCAAGTGGCATCCACTTAACTCTAAAGCCTTCAAGTTTATCATTCTTTATAGCTGAGTAATATGCCATTATATAAAAATACCACATCTATTTCATGCATTGCCCAGACAATAGACATCTTGCTTGTTTCCAAGGCTTGGTTATTACAAATTGTGCTGCTATAAACATAGGTACACACATATATCAG
>NW_004524623.1:11221516-11234343 GCF_000260255.1 Octodon degus
ACTTGCCCTGAAATCTTACCCCCCATTCTCTACAACTGTGGCAGCCCTGAACTGTAATTTTGTCTGTAAATTCTGCATTGCAAATGTTTGTGTCTGTTTTCTCAGCCTATGAGTATTGTTTCAGTAAATGTCTCCAAAAGTGAAGTGGCAAACAACATTAGAGCAAGTTCACTGTATTTCTCTTTTTTTCTCTCTTGGGAGTTTTGGGCCCTGAAGTCCTGACTACTAAGGTACTTTTCAATATCTTCCAACAGCAGTTTTCATTTTTAATCTAAGTTTTTTATTTACTCTTGTTGAGAGATACTGTCTGCTGTAAGCCTTTCTACCATGGCTGGAAAATAAAATTCCTTGGAGTTAGTTTTCAATCCAGTTTCCTTAAAAAAGAAAAAAAAAGGATAATAAAAATTGACAATTTAAGAAGAACACTTTTAAAATTATGAAACTTAAAAATAAATTCTTAGGACTTCAGCAAAATAAAAGCAAATTCTATTGTAACACATGCTTCCTTGATAATTAGTAGTAAAGCTTATTATTTAACTGTCACACAGGTAAAATCATTATAACCTGCAATGAGGAAGAGATACACACTACCTGAATAAATCAATAACTCTTAAAGTTCTAAGTCATTTTAGTAGTTCAATAGTTTCAGTGACCTAGCTTATTAATAAACTAATTTGATTGTACTTGATCAAATAAGATATTTTCAAACTGCCAACAAACACTGATATTTGCAAGTCATCTCTACTAATTATGTTCTGTTATTTTAAAAAGCAGTATTTTACTAAGTTTCTATTTCAATAGTATTAGCTGTCATGAAGCATTTCAGCATCTGTCAGTGAAAATTAGAAATTATGTCACCGCTTACTCCACCTGGATGAAGATTGGTGCTTCTGTTATTATATTTTAACCTCATTCGCACTTTTCTCATGACCTTCATAATAGAGGACAGCGTGATTGTTGCGGTTTCTTTGTTCTGCAGAGTCACATTGTATACTATTTCAAGTATCAAGCTTTGTTTTATTGTTTTCATTCTGATAAAATATTCTTTCAACTATTAGGCGAAATCCCAGATGGTGGGCTATCTTACAAGGCTCATTTCCTTTTGCTACAGTATAAACTAAAAAGAAAAATGATTGCTGGTACTTTTTCACAAACACATATTTTCTTTTATGGAAAAAAGGTAAAACAGACTCAGGGAGATAGTACGTGGTCTAAGCACCTGTTTGGCAAGTGCAAAGACCTGGGTTCAATTCCCGCACCACGTGCCACGCAGGCCCCACACCATGTGATGCACGCCTGCAATCCCAGTGCTGCAGAGGCTGAGACAGGAGGATCACTGAGTCCCAGCTGAGTAGCAAGACACTGCACCAAATCAGTCAGTCAATCAATTTTTAACAAGTAAAACAAAATTTCATACCAAATAACAGAATAACAATAGTTAATATATTGCATATTGCTATCTTCAAAGTAGTTACTAACAGGACAAGACATGGACATTCGAATGTCTCCAATTGAAGGTATAGGCACAAACCTTCCTTTTTAATGATCTAAGAGAGACGGTTGGTATATTCACATTCTTTAAATTCCACTACTTGGGTTGTGTGACCCATGTATAATGGTTTTCTCTGAAACTAATAATCATTTATTTTATAATTTTATCAAAGGGAATTTTTTTTGAAATCTACTTAAACATAAATTGAAAAAATACTGTGATTCAAATACACAATTCATGGAGTTAAAATTTGACAACCCACAAAACTTGGAATCATGGATCTTGGAAAGTAAAGAATTTATTTGCAGACTCTTGAATGAGTAGACAAATTTTCTAACATACTTTTCCGAAAAATATAAAAATTATGAGTGTATAGGGTGAAATGTGGAAGTTGCATTGAGGATTGTACGAGATTTTCTTTTTTAAAAAATTTATTTAGTACAGGGATTATGGAGTTTCACTGCACAGATCAGACGCTACACAGTGGCCAGCACACCTGGATTCCCGGGCCAGCATGGCATGTGGTGCCAGCGATCAAACCCAGGTCCTTGCACTTGCCAGGCAGGTGCTTAAAATGCCAGGCTATCTCCACAGCCCAAAGATATATCATTTCTTTGAATGGAAAACTTTCAAAATCGTTTCATATAGTTATTTTTCTTTGTTTGTTTTTGTTTTTTTGGTACAGAATCTACAGGGTCTCACTACAAAGATTGGTCTCATAGTGGTCCTCCTATTTCCAGCCTCCCAAGCACTGGGATTACAGGTATGCCACCACTCCCAGTCTTAGTCGCTATCTTGGCATACTCCAGGGGCCAGCCTTGCACGGCATGCTGGGTATCAAACCCCAGTCCCTGCATCTGCCTAAGCAGGAGTTTTTGTCTGCTGAGCTATCTGCCCTGCCTGAGATTTTCAAATGTTTATGAAAATTCTTAGTTTTGACCTTGTGTTCTTTGTTCAGGTCAAAGAAGAAACAAGACTTTTCCTCTAGATGTTAGAAAAACTGTTTTTGATTTGTTTATAGGTATTACTTTTAATAAGTATACAATATTTACAGCCTATTCATTCCACAAAGGTTAAGGAACATGCACAAATAAATGCAAATAGCGATTTTTTATTGTTACTCTGAAATACACTTTAATGGTAAATGTTGTAACTTGCTAAATTCTAAGGCTTACGTACAATGCAAAGCATGCTGTGCTGAGGCATTCCATCTGGTTTGTAGTATTTAGTCTGATTTGTAAAATGTTTTATTTGTCCATGTTTACAGTGCATAATGCATATATTCATTGAGTGGGAGTTGGTATATGTGCACGACTGTCACGTCCTTTTACAGTCCCTTGGCTCTTGTCCTTTCCCTTCCTTCCATATTTTGATAACTTTCCCACTTACAAACCATCTTTACCCATTTCCTATATATAAGAAAAGGAATTCTGCAAAATAGACTGGCAAACTGATCTTTTATTTTATTGTTTTATGTATTTAGTACAAGGTCTACAGTGTATCACTACACAGATTGGATATGTAGTGATGCTCCTGTTTTCAGCCTCCCAAGTGCTGGGATTACAGGCGTGCACCACCACTCCCAGTCTGAATCACTGTCTCAGCGTGCCCCAGGGGCGGGGCTGGCATGGCACACTGGGGATCAAACCCCGGTCCCTGAACTTGCATAAGTCAGAAAACTGATCTTTTAAAAATGCCTCTATTGCCTGGTGCAGGTGCACCCAGCTCCTGGGCCACCATCAGAGTTGTCTTTGGAACCAGGTCTCATAGCAGGTGGTGAGCAGACAGAAGCATGCAGGAATCTTAGTTGTGTTTACAGCTCTTGCCCCGATGGCTTGAATTTCTGCCTGACTTCCACCTCCTGTCAAATCAGAAGTAGTATCAGATTCTTTTATTTATCTTAAAGCGGGAGGATAAAAAATAAAAACAATTATACAGAATTTCAAAACAAGATGATAAGAAATTAACTCTGGTTAATTCATCACATATTGTTATCCTCCAAGTTATTGCTCATAGGCATGCAAGATGGATCAAACACTATAAACACACACTATTCCCTTCAAAGAACTAAAGGGAATTAGTAGTACAACTACTTTAGCTATTTGTGTGTGTGTGTGTGTGTGTGTGTGTGTGTGTATGTTTGTACGTGTTTTCCTTTTCCCTTCCTTCTTTTCTCCTTTCCCCCATCTCAGTTGTTCCTTCCTTTGGGCAGTTTCTTTCTTTTTCAAAAGCCACAGATACTCTGACAGATCTAATGGGAGAGTAACCCCAGGTGCAAATTGCGCCTACCAGGGATCAAGGCTGAAGACTCCTTACGAGTATTTAATGTCTGAGGTGGCGCTTACATGAGGTCAAAACTGCGGAGTAGCTGCACATACAGATTAATTAGCAGACATGGTTGACAGCGCAGAGACTGTGATAAATCCGTTGACTGCAGATGCATATCAAACACTTACGGCATGTAAGTGAGTTGTAGAATTATTTATATGCATATTAAAATGTAATGATAACAGAAATAATGAGCACAATAGATGTAGTCCACTCGTATCAGCCTGAAACCTCCTCTCTGGTTCATGGAAAAGCAGCCTCCCAGAACTGGTTGCTGGTGCCGGGAAGGCCAGGAACTGTTCTTTAGAGCACGGACTTTACCCAACACAGCTGAATTAAGTCAGAAATACACCAGCGCCTTGTATTTACTGATTGTTTTGCATTGATACAAATGTTTTACTTACATTATTTTAACTCAATGGTGATCAAAGCTATGTTAAAATCTCCAATTTTTTTTCATTAATTTTTCTTGGCTCATCTTTGCAGGGCATGATATTTATATCCCTTAAATGGAGGTGGTGCATGTACACAACCCCTTCCGATTCCTCGTGTCACCCCCATTCCCTTTTCTGTTCCACTCTCTACTTCTTCAGCCTCTTTCCATCTGAGAAAACTCTAGTTTCCTACTTCCTACCCTCTATAGTTTCTTTTGCTCTTTATTTATAATTTGGATTTCACATACGTGAGCGGCCACGCAATGCGCAAGTTAATGCTCTGATTCATCTCCCTTACCAGGACCTCTGAAGATGCTTCCAATGTCTTATTACTGCACAGTCCTGCTGTGCCCTGAGAGAGCCTCTATTATATGCATCACTTTTAGTGTCTAACATAGGATGGTTAATGGAGAGCAGTCTGCATTTCAGTTGATGTGCTTTGACTCGACATTTTGCTTATGTTGTATTTCAACACGATTTTAGTTCATGGGCAAAATATAAAATAGTACATACAGTTTTAGAATTGAGCAGTAAACATACATATATATTACATATATACATATATATGAATTTTATGCATAACATTATATAATGGTCATGGGCAATTTTCTTCTTTCTAATTCTATGATCTCGTTATAATAATTTCCATGTGTTTTATGTATCTGATTTGGCCCTCAAGTATAGGGAAAAGTAGGATCTATTAATTAACTCACAAGTTGATGTAGATCGATGTTTCCAACCACAGATTTACATATTTCTTTCCCCACTTTCTTTTCCATGCATACTAAATAAATTCACATTTATATGTGAATAAAATTACTTATTTTACAATAAGAGATAAGACTTAAATATTCAGGGACTCTGAAACAGTTTTATCTATCTTTTGACTATGGGGATAATGTTTCCTTAGCCATTTACTTGAAATGTTTATTATCCTGAGTGTCTATTAAATGAGATCTAATACTTGATTTATAAGGCCTGAAAAACCAAAAAACAATATAATATCAAATTGGGACTTTTTCGGGCAGTTTCTCTCTGTTGGTTTAATCATTTTTCTTGGTCTGTACAACAAGTTGAACCACTCTTTATGTCTTATATCTTCTTTAAAACACCATTTCATACATACCCTCTTCTTTGTCCTACATAATTTTTTGCTATTTTTTAAATAGCACTTAGTTTGAAATAGTTCTCATTTTCAATCATGCTTGCCTTGGAATCATAGATAATTGCTCTTATGCATTTGCTCTGCCAGTTATAGGTTTATTGGCTATTACCTCCAAATTCTGTATTTTGCAGTGCAAAAATTTATCTACCCCTTTTAAATAATATTTTTTCTCATCTGGTATGCTATTCAGCTGTGTCAGCAAGTGTACAGGAGGACAGAGTTTGGCTTCCTGATCCTGTCTCTCTGCTTAGACTCCTGAAATGTGCAGTTTCATTAGCACCTGGCTACCACTGCTCACAGTTTTTCTAAACCCTGATTCATGTGGTACATACAGCAACAGCACTGGGCCACCATTCTGTCACAGATCCTCTCCTCCACTAGCTTGTGTATCATTTCTAAAGACAACACCTCACAAGTAACTTTCCTCAACAGCCAAGTAATGAGTACCCAGCAATCTCCAGAGGCTAGATTGATTGCTTAAGTTGTGCTTGTGGTATATCCAGTGACTTCTCTGAAGTTGGTTTAGTAAGGGCTTTATCTTTCTAAAGGTCTGTGTCTTAGTCCTGAGGGGCATTTGCTTCAGTTCTCTATCTAGTTGTAAAGGAAGTACTTTGCTTATATCTGCTTTGAATCTCTACTTATTCTAGGACTATGCATTATTACTAAAATTCTAATAACTAATATTACTGTGGGTTTTTTACATTGTTCTGCCCTACCTGGACCCAGCTGTATGTGATCCCTACCCATTAACATTCTAGTAGCATTTGCTAATGGAAAGAATTTCACTTAATTCACACTACAGCAAGCACTCCTCTCAGCACTCCTCTTATAAAGTCCACTGAGATGCATGGATGTGGATGGAGGGCAGTCCCTCCCCTTGTGCTCCTTGTACAGCCTCCTGTCAGACCAAACTATGGCCCCACATCATTGGCCATAAGCAGTGGGCATGGAAGTATGTGTCACAGAGGGGAAAGGACAAGAGAAAAAGAGAAAAAAATAGAGTTCATGTAGGTGAAAGGGAATAAGAAAAATGTGGAGACTTGGTGATTCCTGTGGTGACCATGGTTGAGACACAGCACACAAGCATTAATATATGGACTGTGAAGGGTGTTTTAACATTAAAGTTATAAATATAGCAATAGTTATTCTAATAGTTCTTTCAAAACCTATTATTATTTGTGACTGGTAAAACAGGTGGGGAGCTTCTGTTTCTTTCCAGTTGAAGTATTTATTTCTCACTTGGATAAATGTCATATCATTCTTGATTATTGATGATCCTTGCAAGTGATGCTTTTGATCAGATGGGAAGCTGAACTTTTTGTCACATGTGTATTTGAATTCTTAAATCAATGAACTCCTTACTAAGATTTCACTTAATTTTCCCACCTGTTTGTGATACATTATTAGTTCTGACTGACTATGCCATATTTCATCATGAGATAATGATTTGGAGATATCAAAAACACATTAAAGAGCAGCTGCTGTATAGCTGAAAGCGCTGCTTCAGAGCATGCATTTGGTGGTGTGAAACACTAGACAAATAATTGCATATCACTTTGTAGTACTTAATTTTATACTGATTCCATAAATCCAAGAGCAGACAGTAGGACCTCCTTTATGCAATGAATTTTTGAAATCAGAAAATATTTAAGTTTCTAACAGGTATATTGGAGACTGAAGGTTGGGGAAATCAAATGGCAGACAGTATTCCAGAGCTACCAACAGCAGCAAAAAAAGCTAAGTCTGAAATCTGATGAGTTAATTGAATTTCATGAAAGTAATTTTTCAAGCATGACTGATTTTGATATTTTTAACTATCTTAAATTTTAAGTAATTCTTTTTTAAAAATACGATGCTTCTGAATAATTTGTTATGGCCTGTGCTCTACTCTTATCTCACTGATTGCATTCCTTCATCCATTGCTGAGCATAAAGAACAATGGAGTTAGTAAAAATTCTAAAATAATAAGGAGCCATGTGAATAACAGCTCTATGAAAATGTTCTTGATCATCATGTATTTAATTTTTTGGTTGTTGTTGTTTGTTTTTATTTACTACAGGGTCTACAGGGTCTCACCGCGTAGATTGGACTCATAATGATCCACTTGTTTTCAGCTTCCGAAGAGCTGGGATTGCATACATATGCCACCACACCCAGTCTCAATCATTGGCTCAGCATGCCATAGGAGCAGAGCTGGCATGCCAGGCCCGGGGATCGAACTCAGGCCACTGTGCTCTGCCTAAACAGGTGCTTTAGTCCACTGAGCTATTAGGCCGGCCCCTTTATTGAATTGTTTAAGAAATAAGAAACACCTGAAAAATAAAAGAATATGTAAAAAAAATTCCATGATCACATAAGAACGTGGGATAAATGTTCTTAATATTAGTCAACATTTAAAAACTAAATATTTGTTTCTCTGTTCCAGGTAGCATGCTAGGTAAAATCTACTACTCCCATATTCACATCAATTTAAGTGAAACAAAGTAAGATATATGAACATATTTCATGCGTGAATTTGCGGCAGATATGTTTACTAAAATCTTCAATATGATTATCAAGTCATCGATAGATGCATATTCAATTACAATTAACATTTAATTTAATTAACTGTTACATATTTTCAGAACATTGCTTCATTTATCAGACAAAAGACAATGAAAGAGAGATTCATTATATTTATCTGTTAAAAGTTACGTGAACATTTGTCAATGTATATGATATGTGAAAGGTAGCTTACAAGATAAATTTCTGAGCCAGGATTGTATTAGTACTTCTGGATCCAGATCAACGGAGTATTTTAACATGCTATGACTCTATGTATTAAAATCTCAATGTATGTTTCTTTGCGGCTCAATGGACCTTTGTTAGGTGTCTCGTGAAAGTATTGTAGTTTGCTCTATGTAGCCTTCCAGCTTCGCAAATGATCTTTATCTTTTAGAACATTTCTTTCATCTCAAATTCTTCACACTTCTACTTATCATTTCTTCAATTCCTTCTTTCTGTAGGTGTTATATAATTACAAGTATGAAATAAGCAAAATTTTGACTCCCCCCCACAAATCCTGATTGATAGAGATTTTGAAAACAAGAGAGTTGTTATTATACCAAATAGCTAAAAACAAAAATGTGGCTTAGAAACTGGATAAAGGGCCAATGCTCACATAGGGAACCACATGTAGAAAATACTGACCCCAGGAGACTGGCAAGCACAGTTCAGGGGAAGATGCAGGAAAAGACCAGAGCTGTGGACTGAATCTAGCCCTTTCCAAAATCACCTAAGTAAGGGCTGGCCAAAGAGCCCAGTAGATTAAAGCACCTGAAAGGCACAGGGGCTGGGAGTTCGATCCCAGGGCCTGCTGTGTCAGCCTGGCCCCGACCCCATGGCACTGAGAGGGCAATTGAGACTGGGCGTGGTGGTGCCACCTGTAATCCCAGCTCTTAGGAGGCTGTAAACAGGCGGATCACGATGAGTCATATCTACTAGTGAGACCCTGAACACGTTATAGACCCTTGCCCAAAATTTAAAAAAAAAATCACCTAAGTGAACGTGATCAGAATGTGGAAATAAGGAAATTGTGACATAAAGGCAAATTCCATTATGGAGCAGAAGACTACTTGGCTGAATTGTCTTTGTATACTTTATGTCTTAAATACATGTTGTTTTCTTTAAAGTTTAGTTGATCAGGATACAAGATATAGCCATACATTTTTCTCCAATTGATATTTTTACAACATTTCTCACTAAGCGCCTGCTAAGGTAAGTTCAGGGACTGTGGTTCAATTCCCAGCACCACATGCCACTCTGGCCCTGCCTCCAGCCATGCTGAGCTGGCCATCAAGCCTGGGTATGGTGGCTCACTCCTGTAATCTCAGAGCTGGGGGGGATGAGACAGGAAGATCACTACAAGTTGAGCTGCTCAATAAGATCCTGTACCAAATATGAGAGAGAGAGAGAAAGAGAGAGAGAGAGAGAGAGAGAGAGAGAGAGAGAGAGAATAAAATTAATGAAAAAACATTAAAAATGATACAAAATTTTACTAAACAAACTGATAAGAACTCAACAGCGATTGTTATAGTGCATATATTGTTGTCTTCAAATTAGTTGTTCAGATTACCAGATATAAACATGCAAAATTGTCAAAAAGTATAAAGAATGAAAAAGGAGAGGGGGACAGGGAGATAACTCAGTAGAATAAGAGCTTGCCTGGCAAGTGCAAGGGCCTGAGTTCAATCCCTGGTTCTGCCAAAATAAATAAACAGATAAATAAATAAATAAATAAATAAATGAGAGACAAAAAGATTTAAGCATTAACTGTTCCTTTCAAAAGACCAGTAAAAATCATCATTACAATTATCCATGCTATCCTATGTTTATACAGATATTTCTCTTTTTTTCTCCCTTCCTTCTTCTTTTCTCCTGTCCCTCATCCCTGTTGTTCCTTCCATTTGAACAGTTTCTTTCCCTTTCAGGCTATTGTACCTTTTTGTTTTGTGCTATAACTTCAAGTGTAATTGTGATACCTCCTGTCTTGCCACTGTTGCCTGAAGCTGCCTTTACTATTCCAGATCTCGTATGGTCTGTTATGGCAACGTCAGCGAGGAAGGCACCCCCAAGAGAGACCAAAGGCCGAGGAACAATGAAGCTTTCATTGTGATCCAGAGACCGATGCTCAGCCTTTGAGTTAGAACCACAAAATTTTGCAAGTGTTTTGGACTTTACTTCCACATTATATACTTTCTAAGTTTCCATAGCAACCACATCATCTCATTACTTCATTTTCAGGAATTTTACAAGAATATCATACAATTACCATAAGGTCTACATTTCCTAGACACTGTTCACTATCTGCAGGTCATGGAACATTGTAGTTTAACATTTAAATTACTTCTCAATTGTTTTTAACAATTTGCTTTTATTTCTATGAACTATATGGGAGGGGGTAGGGGAGTGAGTTTATTTACAGTTTAAGTGAACTTAAGTGATGTTTAAAATGGAGTTACAAAAGAAAATAGAATCTCTTTCACCCCATCAGTTTCCAGATACATTTTAGGAATATTTTCTCTAGTTTTGTAAGGTATGCTCATACTATTTTAATCAGAATAGCTTTATCACTTATACTAAGTCTTCAGTAGGGAAGAGTTGTGCTTCAGAGATATCTTCTGTGTGTAGAAGATCCTAGGCTTCTGTTTGTCCTGAGATCTTACCTTTCCAATTAATTAAAAGTGCAATGTTGATATCTGTTGGCTTAGTGAGTCCCCAGTCCTTTGGTGCTGGGATGTGTTAAAGTTATTTCCTCAGAAGCTCTCAGTACTGTTACAGAAGTGTGAACAAGTGACTAAAACAGACATAGCAAAAATAGTATAATTAGCACGAACCATAGCATCAAGCGTAGTGAGAATTGGCAAACAGCGGTAACTATTAATTTTGTACCTTGAACCATAAAAGCAAAATGTATAGTTAGATAACAGAACTGTTTACAAATTGGGAGCTTGTATGCGAAGTGTTGCCCCGTGGCAGAATGGTTTTTATCCTGTGGAGGGAAATTTAAGAGTGATAGTAGATAGAACAGAAGTAACTGAAAAGACAAAGTGGAAGCCAGGCTGGAGGACAATGGGTGCACAACAGTCTTTGGGAAACTAGCAAAGAAGGTAAAAGAAAAAAGAACGGAGGAAGAATCAAGGCTGCTTTATCCCTTACCTCTCTCTAACCACAAGTCGTGGGAGGGGTGAGCTGTTCCAATTACTGAGTGCCCTTGTAGTCTTTGATCTTGCTTCTGGTGGTTCTAGTTAGTGTTCTGGTGCACAAAAGGAATGGGAAGAAAATAAAATGAGAAGAAAAGGAAGAAAAAAAAAAAAAAAAAAACAGAACCTCAACAACATCAAAGAAAACTGCCCGCAATCATCTAGAGGAAACCCATTTGTGTGGCAGAATTTACTGCTAGACTGTACTGACTTCTTTTTAGGGGAAGGTGAAAGAGGCAGGGGAACACATATCCCATGTCTGCCCTGTATAGTTGGATTTAGCCACAGTGTTTTAGTATGTGCTTTTTTCCCCTCCTTCTTTTAAGATTCCAAGTATAGAAAGTCATTATCCCAATCCACAGACTGACTTGCAGCCAGGTGGGCTGGCAGTCTATTTTACTAAGTCCTTTATCTATGTTTTGCTTGATCCCTTATTGCACATTGATTTTAGTTTCAGGGTATACATCCTTCCCCTATATGACAGGTACCAGGATGGGCTCTTCCTCTACTCAGCAAAGCTGTCTCCAACTAAAAACTTGTCTTTAAAAACTTGAGCATCAAAGATCCAACTGCTACTCTATAATGCCTATAAAAAAGTAGAATATGTAGCTAAGAACAATCGTTCTCAAATCATAAAATTTATTTGCCTTGTTGGATTTTGGGTCTTATCATCCCTGTTTCTTTCCTGTTTCTGTCTGTTGTGAATATGCATCTTAAGATTGTCTCAGGCTTGTATTTTGAAAGCACATAGCTTGTTTAATTTCATAGGCTTCCAGCAGAGAAAAGTTTGTTTTAAATTACCTATGCTCTAAATTTCACTTATATTTGATTTAGAGGATATTTAGATAGGACTTTGGACCTTAAATTTCTGAGTTAATTAAGAAATAAATTAAGATTTTTGAGAGGAGTACTTTTCACATGACAAGTACATTAACTTTCAGAGACTGAAAAATGGTATGATCTTAATATTTCTGTCCATCCAAAATTCCTATGTTGAAAGTGAAAACCCAAGGTGGAAAATTAAGAGGGGATCCTTGGAAGGTGATTAATTCCCAAGGGTTCCACCTCCATTAATAGGATCAGAGCCCTTTTAAAAGAAGTTAGAGGAAAATTGATCCTCACTTTTTTCTATGTGAACACATAGCCTCAAACTACCTTTTTTTTTTGACAAAGTATGAGGCCTTAGGAGACAGTAAATGGGCTGTCAGCTTGGACTTTCCACACCAGATTTGGGGAAATAGGTCTTGTTTTTATGAATTAAGAGAGAAGATTTTGTTAAAACAAAATGAATGAAGTAAGATGAAAGCATAATATTGAATTCTGTTAATTGATAGTTTTAAGTTGATATATTGAAAAATGTAAATACTAAAGTAAAATGAAAAATATTTGAAAAATTTCATTTCTAGTCTTGATATTGTACTAGATATAAATAAGATTTTTATACTTAGAGTGAATTTTCAATTAAGAATTTAGAATTAACTGTCAAAATTATATTTACTTGCATTTAATTTTTAGATTTGCATGCTATTAAAAACTAAAATAATTGTATCTTTTTTTTTCAGAAAAAAACAATTGGGGCTGGGGAGATGGCTCAGTAGAATAAGTGCTTGCCTGGCAAATGCAAGGCTCTAGGTTCAATCCTCGGTTCCGAAAAAAAAAAAAAAAAA
>NW_004524623.1:11234443-11235945 GCF_000260255.1 Octodon degus
TTTTCATATTTAAATCTTTGAAGCATTTTGACTGTAGTTTAGTGTATGTTGAAAGACAGAGATCTAATTTTTGCCTATGATGTGTGGAAAGCCCTTTTTTCTAGCACCATTTATTAAAGCGGCTATCTTTCATCCAGTGAGCATGTGTGGCCCCTTTGTCAAAGGCAAGGTGACTGAGTATATTTGTGGTTGTGTCTGCATCTTCTAATCTGTTCCACTGACCCTCATGTTGTATTTTACTTTTTGCCACTACTATGCTAATTTTATCACAGTAACTTTGTAGCAAACTTCAAGTAGGAATGTAATGTCTCCTGCCTTTCCTTTGTTGCACAAGATTGCTTTTGCTATTCTATGTAGCTTCTGGTTACAAATGAATTTTAGAAATGTTTTCTCTAGTTCTGTGTGGTATACTAATGGTATTTTCATCATGATTGTATTTAATCTGTATAGAAGTTAATATGGCCATTTGCATACTGTTGGTTCTTCCTTTCCAGGAGCAAGGAATATATTTCCATTTTCTGAAATCTCTTCTATCTTTCTTCAGCTAATTTTGTTTAAGTAAAACAAATCAGAGAAGAGTTAAGGGTAACCCGTTCATATGCCATGAAAGAAAATCATTCATTTTTATCCAGGAAAAATAAAGATAATGTGAGAGATATTGCTGAACTTCTGTATTTATTTGAACATAACTAATATTTTAACCATATGAATACAGTAAAGCAAGACAAAGCTATATGATACTTTGAATACCAAAAGCTTAAATGAAATTAAGCAAAATAATTTTATCAATAGCAGAATACAATAATGATGCTGTATGTTCTACCAGCAACCAAGTGAAACCAGAAATCTAGAATTAGATATGCACAAGTCTTAGACTCAAATTTTGATTTGAGTATAGAACAAAATACTATATAATTAAAGTTAAAAAATGCTATCTTCACATAGTTTAAATTAAAAATGCACATATTTAACACAGTGCTGCTCCACTACCCTACCCTTAACTAAACAAATGCTGCATTTTATTCAGAATACAGTTAGAATTTATTATTAAACCTGGTTTATTATACTTAAAGACAGAGTCTGAGTCTTATTAATGTGTATGTGGTAAAGCCTCATAACTCTTAGAATATGAAATGTGAAAAATGAATGCCTTGTAAATGAATATTGATATGCAGAAAACATAGCAATTGTATTGAAGAAAAAGTATAATTGCTCAAGCTAACAGTTTTCACTTATTCCACTCTCTTGGCATAGGACATTTTACTCAACTACTTGGTATCCTTACCTCATGTTTCATATTTGTTTCTTTTCTTATGTGTTTTTTTAATTCTTAATAAGCAACTTACATTACTATTTTATATGGCCAATTTTAAACGTCAGACTTACCACAGGGCTGCGGAGATAGTTCGGTGGCGTAAACACCTGCCCGGTGAGCTCAAGGTCCCAAGGTTGATGCCTGGTACCTAATGCTGTGCCAGTTCCAGAGACAGACGTGGTGGCAC
>NW_004524623.1:11239971-11243581 GCF_000260255.1 Octodon degus
CGGCCAGGGTGCATCCCTTGAGTGCTGTGCCTGGCTCGCTCCTGGCGTGCACTGAGAAGGTGATTGGGACTGGGCGTGGTGCAAGTGCCTGTAATCTCAGCATTTGAGGGGCTGAAAACAGGAGGACAACTACGAGTCCGATCTACACTGTGAGGTCCTGTAGACCCTCTACCCCGTAAACCCTGTACTTAAAAAAAAAAAAAAAAGAAAGAAAAGAAAAGAAAAGAAAAAAGCTGAATGCACAATTTTAAAAGATATGGAAAAATAAAATGCGTAGAACTTTTTGATGTCAACAAAAGAATAAATCTCAATTTTTAAAGTTACTAGTTTGTATTATAGTGAATATGTAAAAATATAAGTAAAATCAAACGGCACCCTTGGAAACTCAGGTCTCTTAGAGGCTCAGGCAGGAAAACGGGTTGTTCAGACTAGTCCAATCAACTTAGTGACTCAGAGAAACTTTGTTTCAAATTTTTAAAGTAAATACATAAAGATGAGGCTGAGAGGTACAGCTCCGTGGGAAGACTCTGAAGTATTGCAAAACAACTAAACAAATGACATCATAGAAAACTACTATTCAGGTTTAGTGTTGTATTTTGAAACAGTAGAAAAATTTGGAGAGCAAAGCGAATACCCGTACAGTTTTATAAGAAGAGATTTTTCTTACCATAATCATAATGTCTAGTTTGTGAGTAAATATAAAATTATTTACATATTTATTTGTGTTTTATGTTTGTGGTCTTAGAAGCATGAAAGAAAAAAAAGTGCCTTTTATTTAGCTTATTGAGAATTCGTTTCTACAACTGAGAGGATCACCTAATGTATGATTTGAACTGATTTAAGGAAGGAAAAACAAAAATAATTGTAATAACATTTCCTATTTATTTCTATGGCATTTGAGAGTAAACTCAGAGTACCTAAATTGAATTACTTTTCCAACACTTTAAAAGCCTTTTTTTTTTAAAGAAAATTTCTCT
This sequence comes from Octodon degus, assembly GCF_000260255.1. Taxonomy (NCBI): domain Eukaryota; kingdom Metazoa; phylum Chordata; class Mammalia; order Rodentia; family Octodontidae; genus Octodon; species Octodon degus. The sequence continues at coordinate 11,240,949 of NW_004524623.1, forward strand.
GAGTTTCTAAAATTCCCGAGCTTGGCTAAAACCTGTAACACTCCAGCTTCAGCATCCAGCAGTGTTAGAATTACAGGCACACACGACAACACACAGCTATATTTGTTTCATTAGAGTTCTATTTATATTTATGCTCATATTGTCCTTTTAAAATATCATATTTGAATTTTCTTGAGTGTTTGCTTTTTAGACAGCAAATCAGTTGACAGTGAGATACCTTTTCTTTCTTTCTTTCTTTTCTTTTCTTTTTTCTTTTTTTTTTTTTTTTTCGGAGCCGGGGATTGAACTCAGGTCCTTGCGCTCACCAGGGAAGCGCTTATTCCACTGAGCCATCTCCCTGGCCCCATCGTTTTCTTTAAATTGTAAATTTTTAAAGTTTTCAAATCATGGCTTAGATATCAGTTCCACAAGAAGAAGAATAATGCGTTACAAGATGTCTTTATTAGGTCCTAAATTCATGTTTAAGAACTTTACATGAAAAGAACAACCACCAATATAAATTGACATCATTGTACATTAGGGGATTCTAATACAGCTTGCTTCACCAAGATGCAGACAATTGCTGGTCTAGCTGGAAAAAGAGAAAAATGAATGAATCAGCTTTATGTTATAGATTTTATTGACAGTAATTATGATACATTAATATATTGAATTAAATATAGACTATTTAAAGAGAAGCACAAAAAAAGAAATTTCAGAAGCTTAAGGGTGGCAAAGATCACCCACGTATGAGTCTGTAATTAACAGCAGGTGGAATGGGAAGAGCAGGTATCCTGTGTGATCCCCAAGTCAGGAATAGAGCTAGGTCCACAGTTACCTTGGGCGATTCACCTTTGTTCATTTACATGGAATTATACCACACTTGTGCTACACTGAATGTACAGAAAATTAAAATAAGTATGCTCTCATATGATTCAGAATTTATTGGTTCCTTATGTGAAAGGCCAAGACTGCTCATCCACAGAGGGTGAGGCACTGAAACTGACTGAGTAATATCACAGGGTACCAGACAGGCAAACGAGAAGCTATGCTGTAACATAAGCATAGTGAGAAGACCTAAAGGGAAATTTTCATATTTGAGAGTTTCAATAAGCGTGAAACCATCTCTAAGAAAATAGAAATCAAAGAAGTATAATCACACTGATTTATAACAAGGGTCAATATTGGTTTCATGTAGAGGGAGTTACTAAAGCAGATGAGTTGGAATTTTTTAAATTAAATGACACCATATTGAAAGAAAAAATTTTTAAAACTTTCAAAAGAAGTTCTAAAGACGGGACTTGTCTTGTTGAAGAAAAATAAATGAATTGAAGCCAAATGTAAAGCTAATCTCATAGCAAGGCAAAACAATGCAAAGAATACTGGTAAATCAAGGTAATTGAGGCATGAGAGATGAAATACGGTTTTTTCAATATATCCTTAGTAGCAGTTCCAGAAAGATCGAAAGAGAACATGGGAAAACCAAAAGGGAGTCTAAAATCAAAAAGGTTCTTGAAAGGCGATTATTTTTTTGTTTACGATGAAAAACCTATGAGGGTCTATAAGATATATTGTTTATCGTGCATTGAGTATTACATGCGCTAGTGCAAATAATGTAGCTGGGATTGCTCAGGTTAATGAAGTAAAAGGAATATCAAAATAAATATCCGAGGAGTAGGTTAATTCTTTCATTAGATGCGTTATCTTTCTACATTTGTTTTAAAACTTTGGAAGGAGTTTTGAATAGGAAGTTCGACAAAATAAGTTTTTGTCCAATCTCAATTTATTAAAAATCTTCCTGTAGTATCTTATAACTGAGATTTGGAAAATATTTAATGTATCCATACCTGAATTTTCTCATGCCACCAAAATTATAGCTATTATAACATTACTAATCTGAATTATTACATATAAATTTTAGCATAGGTTCCATTAAATCTGAAAAATATTTTGAAAAAAAATTATTTTTCTTGTGGTACTGCAGTGGGATACAACTAAGTTTCCATGTATGTGTTTTTACATATCCACAACTCGTGAGAGATGCCACATAATATGTAGTTAGTTTGATCATTAAATTGAAAATCATTGAAGCATATATGTAGAAAATATTTCTATTTTTTGCTAATACTTCCTATAGACTTTGATATCTCCCTTCCCACTGTGTGGTTGATTACTTTCTGCTTTTAATTTGAGCCAATGAATTTCAAACACTTTGATGCATTCAGTCATGTATTTCATTCAAAGTCCTCTTCCTCCTCAGATTCAGAACAGCTTTATACTGTGTCCAGGAGGATGCAGCAGACTTGCTCTCCCCGCAGCTTCTGCCTTTCATTTATGTCTTGAGTTGAAAACATGTAGACAAAGAAGATGCAAAGATGGTAGCTTGATGCTAGTGGTACAAATGTAGCACTGTCCGTGTTTTGTGAGGTGTCAGTACCCCACCCCAGGCTAAGAATGACTTTGTATTAACCTCTCCACAGTAGATAATCAAATGACAGCTGGTTTAGAAGAAAGATGCATGATCATATAGAGGGGACTTTAAGGCTCCCCCTCTGTACGTGAACTATTTTAACCTAGTACTTTTCTCTCCATAGCTTTCTTCCTCCTTTTAAAGTTAAGATTTTTGGAAAATTTTGATTAGCTATGACAAATTG
>NW_004524623.1:11252131-11257262 GCF_000260255.1 Octodon degus
AGACCCACATGTGTAAATATTATATAGTTTCCCTAGTGTAAGAACTCAAATGAAGAAATAAAAGTTGTGAGTTATAACACAGTTAAATGGAAAAAGAGATTTTAAGGACCAAACCATGAAGAGAGAGAAAAGAGAAAAGTGAGGAAATATTGTAGGGGGTAAACCATACATTTATATAAACAAGATGATTAAGGTAATGGCCCAAAGAATTTCCATCAGGTTTTTGAAAATAGTAGTTAATGGGCAGAACTCTCACACTAGCTAACTCTATATGCCTATATCTGTGAACTAAGCAACTACACTGCAAAGAGCAATGTGTAATACTAAAACCAAGTAAAATACCTGTTATTTTGGTCTTCTACATGTGTACTGCTTCTAATGTCATATCAATTATTGCCATACTCCTTTTAAAGTAAATATTTGTCAATTTATTTTTTTATGTATTTAGCACAGGATCTACAGGGTTTCACTATGTGGATAGAACTCGTAGCAATCCTCCTGTTTTTAGCCTCCCAAGCACTGTGATTACAGTCTCATGCCACCATACCCATTCTCAATCTCTGTCTCAGCTCGCATCAAGCGCGGGGCCAGCATGGCTTGTGGTGCTGAGGATTGAAACCCTGTCCCTGTGCCTGCCAAAAAAAGGTGCTTTAGTCTGCTGAGTTATCTAGCCAGCCCAACCATATTCTGTTTATATTTATTGTGTTGAGAACATGTGAATGATTTAATAAATAAAAGCCTGAATAAAAAATGTGTTAAGCATCTTTCTGTTAGTATAGTAAAATATCTGATTCAATCAAATTGTTTGGAGAAAGAGATGTTTTGGTTCATAGTTGTGGAGGTTTCTACTCACAGTTTGTTTGTTCCAGTGCCCTGGGCCTGTAATGAGGCAGCATATCACAGGAGGGAAGGAAATTCTTCACCTCATGGCCTGAAATGAAAGTCGAAGTAGGAAATCTGGTCCCAACAATTCCCTTCTAAGACGTGACCCAATCTATAGGAGACCTGTTAGTAGATCCCACCTCTTACGATTTCTAGTACATCACAATAGCTCTAGGGACTGTGAACCAAGACTTGAACATGTAGGCTCTTCATGGAAAATTTGAGGCACAAATTACACCAATAAGAATGAGTTTGCAGGCAATTACATTAAAAAGGAATTTTTGACGGTTTAAATTTGAGGAAAAGAGCAGACCTGGGCAGGGGAGATAACTCAGCAGCCCGAGTGCCTGCCTGGCAAGCACAAGAATCAGGATTCGATCACAGGTACATGAATTATTCTGGCCACATCCCAGTTGCTCCATGTGGGCCACAGAAATTGGGTGTGGTGGCACACTCCTGGTAATCCCAGTGCTGGGGAGGCTGAGACAGCAGGGTCATTAGGAGTCCCAGCTGCAGGACTCATATTTGGGTAAAGAGACCCTGCACCAAATACATAAATAAAAGAGCAGAATCTAAAAAAGCAAGTAAATATCAAAACAAATGATGGGAAGTTGATCTTAGATTAAATAAACTATTATTAAATAAACAAGCTATTGTTAACTAGTAACAATTATTGAATAAAATATTCAAGTTCTTATGCAAGTAAGTTTGACTTTGCAGTCTGTAGATTTTATAACTGTCTATATTGCTTCTTCCTATTTTTCCTCTTTATTTTTTATTTTTTCCTCTTTTTAGTAATAATCACACAGACGAAGTACACAAGTCCACAGCTTAAAGGATGAATAGACATTTTAACTCACAGTTTCAGCAAACTGACTGCATGTATATCTGTCTGGTTCCAAGGCTGAAATGGCGTCATGGAAGAGACTGGACATAGGGAAGCTGCTCAACCTACCCAGTGAGAAAGCAGAGACAGACAGGAGGAGCTGGGGACTGGGATGTGCCTTCTGGGCCACAATCCAGAGACTCTCCTACAACCAGGTCCCATGTCCTGAGAGTCAATTTACCTGTGAACTCATCAATCCACTGATATTTTAAGTCCAAACCATAACCCAACCTCCCTTTTACCTTTCTTTCTTGCTTGCTTTCTTGATTTCTTCCCTCCTTCATTTTTTTCTCTCTCTCTTTTGCTCGTTTTTAAATCTACAGGAAAATAAAGAATTGACGTGACCCTATGTAGAGATGCCAGCATATGCTGAATGTGTAGCTCTTACTCTACACTAATGATAATTAGATCTGGCCTGCCTAAAATGCTTGAACTGTAATCAAATCCTTAGCTACAATCTTTCCTTGTTAATACATTGAAAATTTCTATTATAAAATGTTTTCTTTCATGAAAATTACTTAATGCCAGGAGTTACACATACGACAAAGCTGAATATGATTCATATGATTCTTGCAAATGTTTCTCATTGATGACAGAAACAGATACTATAACAAGTCATTAATAAGGTATGTAAGGAATGAAATATTAATAAGCTATAATGGGAAACTAAGTAAGGAAATAGTTCAAGACAGGGAATTATCCTGAGGCAGATCAGGGAAAAGCACAAAGAAGGTGATGAATGCACTGGTTCTAGAAGTGGGAAAGCTCAGCGCCTTCTACAGAGATCAGTAGTTGTCTTAGATGAGGTCGTTAGGATGATTACATTAAAGTGACACAGTATGGCCTGGATGCTGTCGTGAATCTCAACAAAGCATGTATCAGGTGTTGCAAAGCTGGTTGGAATGAAAATGTGTGCAAGGAACAATACTCAAGTGCAAGCACAGGAAAAACATGCCTGTGAAGAGTAGAGAATCCCTAGGCAGGAGGTCAGTCTGTCAGCTTGGCGAGAAGGCGTCAGCAAGCACAGAGCACAGCAAATCAGGTAAGCTAGAAAGAAGGAGAAATGAGAACAAGTGATTCCGCTATGTTGGAATCAACAATAAAACAGAAATACCTTTTTCTTTTTCTAACCACTCTAATCCATCCTCCAGCTGTGATCATTTCTGTATTCTTGTTCAAACAGAAAAAGATACATCCTGTCACTTGGAAACCTGGAACTACTTAAATGTAAGCACAAGCTTGTTCTTTATACCAAAAGTTTCTTTGAAAACAAATATCAATTCACATATTTAATGTGAAAGAATTCTACTATGGTGACTAAATTTGTGTTATTTAATGGGGAAGTTAACTGATACAAGAAATGTTATGACATCAATTTTAATCTATTTTCAATAAACCCAACATTTTATCTTTGATGAGTCATGTATTCTTTCATTCAGAAAATAATTTTTAAGCATCATCTAAGTGTCATTCTTCCAGGAAAAATGAATGCATTACATATTTTCCTCACAGAGCTTTTCTTTTAGAGAATAAAAATATGAATAGTAAAGTTGGGTAATGACAGAACCTGAGAAGTGGAAGAATTTTTATGTGATCGAAAATTGCAGCTTTATAAAATTTGTGAAGAAATTCTCACAGAAAAGCTGATATTTGAACAAAGACAAGAAGCTATTGATTCTGAGTGCCATGAATCTTCTGTTTAAGGACCTCATGGAAGAGAGCAGAATAAAGGCAGTGACGTACCCAAGAAAATCCTTGGTCAAGAATGTTCTAGAAATGGAGTGCAGCGAATTAAAGGATACACTAGTGCCTTGTAGGTTATCATACAGACTTTGGCATATATTCAGGCTTAGATAAGAAGCCCCTGAAATCAACATAGACTGGAACCACCTAACATAACATGGTCACTGTTGAAATGCACTACATGTTTGTAAACAAGAAGTTAGCAAATCATTAAATCATTGGAAACTATTATGAAAAACAAAGTGTGAGCAATGTTGCTTAGACTGGAGATGTACCAATGCAAGTAGTCATAGAGACGGAGCAAGTAAACAGATTCTGAGTAAATACTGAGATTGAAACAGAGAAATGATAGGAAGTGTGAAAATGAATGCTATACACCTTATAGCTTGGAAAGTTGAACTAACAGAACCACCACCTAAAGCAATGACAAGCATTACTGATAGACGTCCTTGAGGATGTACTGCAAACTAATTCTCTATGTCTTAAATATTTATCCCTATTAAAATTGAAGTGTATCTGTTTAACAAATACATGAATCTATGAGATTGTAGTTTATCAGAGGTATTTAGGCTGGAGATTTAAATTTGGAACTCAGATGTTTATTTTTTCCCCAGTAATATACTTTCAGGGTGAGAGATAAACTTACAGAGACAGAAATAGCTTTACCTTCAATAATAAAGTCAAACAAAAAATATACAACCATGTACCACATGACAACATGGTGGTTAATAAGAGACCACATAAACAATGATGGTGTTCTAAGATAATGTCACATAATGATACCTCAGCCATCCTTTTTGAGTTAAGGTAACTCTGTGAGGTTCCTCCAAGGACAAAACTCCCTAAGGATGCAGGTCCCAGGTAATATTCTGTTATTAATTGACATATGAACTGTAGTAGTATGTTATTAGTATACCTGGAAACTAGCAAGCTGGAAATCTAATATATAAATAATAGGTTAGTGTTTAAATATTTTTTATCTCAAGGACCAAGATGTTTAGAATGAAAAAGAATTAAATAGAAGTAGATGACCTTTAGAGAGCAGAAGCATTTTGGGGGCTAGTAGAATGAGCACTTGCCTGGCAAACACAAGTGCCTGAGTTCAATCCCCCATTCTGAGAGAGAGAGAGAGAGAGAGAGAGAGAGAGAGAGAGAGAGAGAGAGAGAGAAGAAATTTAATTGTTTCTTTTTTCTGGCAGGGTAGGGAGAGGCTAATGGGGATCGAACGCACAACCTTGTGGTTGCCAGGCAGACACTTATGCCACTGAGCTATCTCCCACATTTTAATTGAAAAAAATGACATTTCTCCTTCACTGACCTTGAAAGGCTAGGGCCAAAATGTTGGCTGTCTTTGCAGCCTTCCTTTTTCACTAATTTTGGTCTGCAAACTTAGGTTGTTTACCCTCCAGAAGAGAACTTATTGTTATTTTCATACAACCTAGGCAGTTGAGCTTAACCTCACTGTCTGAATATCAAACATCTTAGGCATGACATGGAACAGGTATTTTTTACCAAGTATTTTTATGCTAAACTTTAATTCCCTACAGAATATGAAGAAAAAAATTTAAAAAATAAGAATATACTTAAAAATAGGAATAAACGATTACATATTTTTCAACA
>NW_004524623.1:11257362-11262916 GCF_000260255.1 Octodon degus
AAGAGATATATCTATGTATGCAAGCAGGATTGTTTGAACAACTGCATTGTGGGTTTTTACTGGTCTATGCAAAGGAGCAGATAATATTTAATTTGTTTTGCCTCTTTTTTCAATTGTTTGTATTTTTTCTCTTCTTACTTTCTTATACATTTCTTTCCTTCTTTTCTTTGTTCTTCTAGTTTTGCATGCCTATATATGGTAAAATGAATAACTCATTGGAAGACACCATTATGTGTTACAACTACTGTGAAATCCGTATTACTTCGTTAAATGAATTCTATATCACTTATAATTTTTCTTTTTAATAGTATTTTTGTACTCTTTCTCTTTCTCTATCTATCTATCTATCTATCTATCTATCTATTATATATATATATATATATATATATCTGTGGCATGATGATTTCAGTTCTTTTGGAAAAATACCTGGAGGGGAATAGCTGGCTTGAATGGGACCTCCACTACTAGCTTTATTTTGAGGAATTTCCATATTGATTTCCATCTTGAAAACAACCCAAATGCCCATCAACTGAGGAAGGATAAAATACATATGGTATTTTTATGCAATGGAGTATTAATCAAAAATTAAAAATTAAAATTAAAATTGAGGCTTTTGTAGATAAATGGATGAAGCTAGAGACTGTACCAGTAAGTGGAATAAAACAGATTTACCTGCACAAACATCGTATTGTTTCGCTAGTGTGAGAACCTAAAAGAGTGATGAAATCCAAAAGTTACAACAGATACTGTGAAAGCAAAATAAATTATTCAATGGGAGGGAAAATTGAGATGAGGAAAAAGAGAAATGTAAGCAGGGAAAAAGATACATTTGGATATATATGCATAATAGTTTGGATAATTGTATTGTCGATTTCTGATGATCTGTTGAAAGCAGCAGTTAATGCCTAAAATTTTAAATTCTTAATCTGATTTTTTTCCTCTTTTGAATTTCTTATAACTACTTTGCTATCTTTTAAATGAATCTTACACATTTATATCTGGTAATGCGAACAAGAAATTGGAAGATAGCATCATGCAATGCAACAACCATGTTTGAATTATTACTTTATTTAGTGAAATTTTGTATCGTTTTGTAAACAGTTTTTTTCTTTATATCTCTATTTTGTATCCTTTACATTTTTTGATTGCTCAGATGTAGATGAACTATTGGAGTGGAGATTTGGTGCTTAAACTCTTCATTTAATGAGTACAATGATTTGAATATAATGAGTGGTCGCTGCGTGGTCCACTCCTCATATCTCATTCTTTTTATTTTTTGGTCACTTGTCTTTTTGTTGAGTCACCTTATTTGAAAATAACAAACAAACCTAAGCTTCAGACATCAAATAAAATATTCTCTCACCCAACATCAAGCTCATATACTATCTTACCAAACAGTGACTGCTTTTTGGTATTCCTAAATTGGCCAAGCATTTTTCTGGCATTTTCTTGAAGCCCTTGATGACTTTGTGCTACTTTGGTAGTTCACCAATGTTAACTATTTAATCTCAGTGGAATTTTCTGACTTTGGATCAATTAAAATTTTATTTAATTGACATGAGGCAATTCATTTAAAAATTTTTGCACCTCATTTTCTTTGTATATAATACATGTATTAATAACAGTGAATTTATGGAGTTTTAACAGGGTTTCTTGAAAGAATAAATGTATTATAAATCACAGTGAACATATAAAAAATAATCCAAAGCAATTTCTCCTATGCAAACTCACAATTTAGGATTTATTCTATATGTGAGGTCTGCCAATGGGTATGCTGTATATAAAGCTGTATATGTATATAAAGCTGTATGCTTGTATGCTTTATAACTAAGCATACAGCTATCACATCAATATTGATAAAGGTAAAATTGTTAAAGGAATAATAATAGACCCTTAACAATTTATTTATTTTTACTAATCCAGCTTTTAAAAATCTTTGCATAATTTTCCATGAGATGGGAAGGCTAATAAACCTACAAAAGAAGGTGGACATGGTGGTATTATTTGTCTCTTTTGGCCACTACAAATTAAAAATTTAGATGCTTAAGAAAACCAAAAATTATATCTTGTAGATTCCATAGGTGAGATCTGATGTGTGCTGAAATAAAGGCACTCGCAAGGCAGCACTCTGTATTGGGGGCTCTGTATGTAATTTAATTTCAGACTCATCCTGGCAGAATGCAGTCTCAGGTGTTTGTAGCTCCTGAACCCCACCATCCTGCTGAGCAGGGGATCTTTGCTTCTACATAACTGCATTAATCCTGTTCTTTTCCAGTGACCTACTTCTACCAAGAGTGAGTCTAGTCAGTCTCAAATTCCAAACTCTTTTTTTTTTCTGTTCTGCCACATCTTTGTGACATCTTGTTCCATCCTCTTCTGCTTCCAAGTGTCCATCTGGTTGCAAAGAGTTTCTTGGATAATTTAGAATAATCTTCTTATGTTGAAGGTGATGGATTAGCAGTTTTCATTCCACCACCAATTAATTAGCCAGCAACCTTCATTCCATTATTCAGGTTCTTTCATAGCGATGGTACTGTGTTCTTCGAAGATACAGGGTCCTTTTAGGAGTTGAATTTCCTTTCTCATGAGATAGGAGAGTTTGCACAATCTTTCCTCTTTGATGTATTTTAGCTTTTAAAAAAGCATAAACATATGCTGTCTAAATTTGGAATGTAAATTGCACTCCTCCAGCCTCCATGCACTCAGATATATTTTTGACACCAATTTTGTAGAAGCAATAACTCTCAATAATCACATTTGTTTATTCTGTATTTTGCTGACACAGATGAATACTGAGCATTGTTTATCTTTTCAACTTAAAAGAGAACTCTATCAGATGTACCTGGAAATCATCAACAGCACATCTTCCCAATATCCTGAAGTTTCCTAGATAACTATCCTAAAGAGATTCAAATCATCTTTCTACTTACATTGTACTTATAAGCATGTATAATTTGAAATAGAATAAAGATAGTAAATGGGGAAAAACTGAAATGTTTTACTCTTAGATCTAGTACAAGACAAGAATATCCTCTATCATCCATCCTATTCAATATAGTTCTGGAATCATTAACTAGAGCCATTGGAAAAGAGAGAAATAAAGAATAGGTAAACAAGAAGTTAAATTATCATTATTGTGCATTATTTGCAGATGACATGGTACTTTACTCGGAAGACACAAAAAACTCCACCAAGAAGCTACTAGAATTAATACAGAAATTCAGTAGCATAACAGGATACATAGTTAATACCCAAAAGTCAATAGCATTCCTCTACACAGATAACAAACACACTGAGAGGGGAGTTATAGAAAAAAAAAAATACCTTTTACAAGCACAGAGGAAAATGAAATACCTTGGAATTAATCTAACTAAAGAAGTCAAAGATCTTTTCATGGAAAATTACAGTACTCTTTAAAAAGAGATCATAGAGAATTTCAGAAAATGGAAAGATATTCCCTGCTCCTGGATAAGAAGAACCAATATCGCAATGATGACCATATTCCCAAAATTGTTGTACAGATTTAATGCAATTCCTTTCAAACTATGATGAAAATACCTGACAGACCTAGATAAATCATTCCTAAAATTTATTTGGAACCAGAAAAGACCTAGAATAGCAAAGGAAATGCTGGCCAACAAAGACAAGGCAAGAGGCATCACAATTTCTGACTTGAAATTATACTACAAGGCTACTGTGATAAAATCAGCATGGTACTTGCAACAAAATAGACCTAAAGATCAATGGAATAGACTAGAAGATGCAGAACCCTCTACGAACATAATCAGCCACCTTACCTTTGACAAAGGGGCCAAACATACTCACTGGAAGAAAGATAGCCTCTTTAACAAATGGTGCTGGAAAAACTGGCTCTCTACATGCCAAAAACTCAAACTTGACCCAGGTCTATCACCATGTACTAAACTAAAGTCAAAATGGATTAAATATCTAAACATTAAAACAGAAACACTAAATCTCCTAAAAGAGAAAGTAGGAGGAACTATTGAGATATAGGGGTAGGCAAAGAGTTCATGAACAGAAATCAAATCGCACTGGTAACACTTGAAAGAATCAACGACTGGGGCCTCATCTTGTTGAGAAGAACTTGCATGTCAAAAGAAATTACCAAAAGGTGTAAAGAGAACCCACAAATTTGGAAAAAAACTTGACAAATAAACACTCAGACAAAAGTCTGCTCTGTACAATTTATAAAGAGCTAAAAATATTAGGACCCCATAATTTAAAGACCCAATCCAGAAATGGGCATCTAAGATGAGCACACACTTCTCAGAGAATGAAATTATAGAAGCGAATAAATATATGAAAAAATGCTCCACATCACTAGCCATCCACGAAATGCAAATTAAAACAACACTGAGATATCATCTTACCCCAGAAAGAATGCCTATCATAAAAAAATCAACCAACAACAAATGTTGGAGAGGCTTTGGGGAAAAAGGAACCCTGCTCCACAGCTGATGGGAATGTAGACTGGTGCAACCGTTATGGAAATCAGTATGGAGACTCCCCAGAAATCTAGTACTGGAAATCCCATTCAAACCAGCTATTCCCCTTTTGTGAATTTTCCCAGAGAATCTGAAAATATCATATGATAGTGATACATGTGTACCTATGTTTATAGCAGCACAATTTGTGATAGTCAAATCTTAGAAACAACCAAGATACCCGTCACCTGAGGAATGGATGAAAAAGATGTACCTTTATACAATGGAGTATTCCTCAGCTCTAAAAAATGATAAACTTGAAGCATTTATATTTAAGTGGATGCCACTTGAAGATATACTCATAAGTGAAATAAAACAGACCCACATGTATAAATATCATATAGTCTCCCTAGTATAAGAAATCAAAGGAAGAAATACAAATAGAAAAGTATAACACAATTAAAAGGAAAGAGAGGACTTGAGAATTAGACAATAAAGACAGATCAAGGAAAAAAACTAGGAAACATGACAAAGGCAAAACCATACATTTATATGTACCAGATGGGTAGGCATTGATGCTGAGAATCTTCAGAAGGTTTTTGAAGCTCACAATTAATTGACAGGATACTCATCCTGACTAACTATATAGGCAGATACTTGTGAACTAAGTACCTGCACTGAAGATGGCAATGTGTAAAAGTGGGGTCATGCTTGCAGTGCCTGTCTTTCTGGTCTTCTGAATACATGCTTCTTGTCATGACACATTGGTTGCTGCCATGCTGACTCTCGGGTAGATGTTTGCTTAGAAAGGAAGTGGGTGGTGAATGAAGGCAGGGGACAGGAAAAGGAGTGTTGTTGGACTATCCTACTACAATGCTGTATATGGTTAGATTTCTAAACTTGTGTGTAAATATATGTAATTGTTTATTTTTTAATATGTTTTAATTTTTTTCTTCATATTCTGTAGGGAATTAAAGTTTAGAATATCAATATGTGATAAAAAAAAATACCTGTTCCATGTTATACCTAAGATGTTTGCTATTCAGACCAATAGTGAGGTTAAGCTCAACAGCCTACATTGTAGGGTAATAACAATAAGCTTCTCTTCT
>NW_004524623.1:11271766-11273586 GCF_000260255.1 Octodon degus
GGAACCGGGGATTGAACTCAGACCCTTGCGCTTGCCAGGCAAGAACTTATTCTACTGAGCCATCGCCTGGGCCCCAAGATTTTCAGAAAGGGAAATAAGTAAGAGAATTTTGCAAATAAAGTAATGGTTGTACTTTCTCTGACCTACATGGTTTCTTTCCATAGCCTTTCTCTATTCTGCTCTACTCTTAAATGCACGAAGGTTTTATTTCACATAGACAAACTCTCTATTCCATATCCTTTATGGGATATAAGTAAAGCTATTCATGTAAACTAAAGGACCCTTCACTTACTGATTTCTGGGTGATGAGAGGCCACAATTCTGTGTAAGTGTCTGCCTCATCTGCCGAGCACAGAGATCCTCCAGAACTCTGCGAATCCCCAATGTTTAGTACTTGCACAACTATCTTCGGCTCCCTTTTCCCCATGCCTGCTCACTCTGACGTTGGTGTCTGGAAGTCTTCTTGTCAGGTGATTGATTGTCAGCTTCTGCACTCCTACTTCATCTTCACAAAAGCTTCCACAATGGTGTAGAGTGAATGAAATCTTCTTGCTTCTTCTAATGATAGTCTGTGCGTGTGTTTGCTCTGGTGTACAACACTTTCTAATGGTGGGTCATTATATTTTCTGCCTCACTACATGTGGAACTTTGGGAGGTTGTTATTCCAGCCCATTGATCTCTTTATCATTTGAGACCACCAAGGTTCTTGGTACTTTGGTATCTAATTGTTCAATGACTTAACATGAGAATTAAATTGTAAGGAAAAATATGAATTATGACACCCAGGAAAATGCTTTTCAGGAACTATTCTGATGTGTTTTTTCTTTGATCCTTTTTGTGATAATTTCTCTCACCAACATGCACATTCTGAAGAACTTAAAGATGTATGCTCAGTCAGGGTAATCCTCTTGGGTCCCCATCCTGTCCTTCTCTAAGACAGGAGCTTTCCTTCCCCAAAAAAATTTAATCTGCTCTTAAAAAATAAGATGTATGATATTTTCTTATGCCAATTTGCTAAACTCACTTTTTTAAATTATAATTCATTAGGTCCTTTTAAAAATTGTATGTATATATATGCATCTCCTTCCAATCATCATGTCTCATAATTATTTTCTTCTATATTAACTGATTAAACAGGACTTCTAGTAACAGATTGAATAATAGAAACTCTAGCTGAGAAAGTTTTTTAGTTCTGCCCCTTATAAAGCATACTTCAAAGTCTCACTTCTTTACTAATAATTTATATACTGATAAATTTATTGTGGTTCAATATGGACATGAAAATCAGACTTTTCAAGACTTTTGTACTACATGGCCCACTAACTGACTAGTCTTGAAATAAATTTAATATAATTTCTAAATGCTTCAGTGTACTCCTCTGTAAAAGCAGACTAATAATTTAGTTAAATTCTTTTACATATATACAATAATAAAATGTTGTCTAGACTATAACTTCTTAAAAATCTTTAGCTATTGTGATTATTCTTTCTTTCACTCTGATGAAGTTTACATTGAAATGTCTAATGTTTAGTTCAATCTATTCAGTGTACTGGACCATTTTACTTCTTCTTCTTCCATGAAACCTTAGGTAATTTGTTATTTTTTTATTTTTATGATTACTTTTTCTATATGATGTCTTTTATCTATCTATTTCTTGTATCTCAATGGCAATTTCTTCCTTAATCCATTGGTGGTAACAACTCTTATCACTATATATATTTTTAAAAGATTACTGTTATCATGCTAAGCCATTTTCTTTTTTCCTTCTGTAATTACATAGTGGGTTAATCGCTGTGGTAGAGTGTGGAGAAAGAGCTATG
>NW_004524623.1:11275052-11276182 GCF_000260255.1 Octodon degus
AACTTGTGTGTAAATATATGTAATTGTTTATTTTTTAATATGTTTTAATTTTTTTCTTCATATTCTGTAGGGAATTAAAGTTTAGAATATCAATATGTGATAAAAAAAAATACCTGTTCCATGTTATACCTAAGATGTTTGCTATTCAGACCAATAGTGAGGTTAAGCTCAACAGCCTACATTGTAGGGTAATAACAATAAGCTTCTCTTCTAGTGGGCTTACAACCTATGTCTGCAGACCAAAAATGAGAGAAAAAGGAGGGCTGCAAAGACATCCAACATTTTGGCCCTAGCCTTCCAAGGTCAGAGAAGACTCACAACATGAGAGAACCTGTAGTGTAACTTCATTAGTGTAATGCAGTTGTGTCACAGATTTTCTGATCAAGGAGATTATGGAGGCACAGAGGAAAGTGATCAAAGATTTAGAGTGGGCTTAAGGAGAGTCACATGGAAAGAAAACATTCTCTCAGGCTTTCACGAGAGCAAATTGGTCAAGCAATGGCTGTGACTCATCCACATGGTTGACATTAACAAAGGATCTACAAACTGTGGTACAGGGTTCCAGGGTAAATCCTGAGGGGATATGACTGACTTTATCAGATAAAAAAGCTGCATTTCTTGTTATATAGGTCTTGCTTTATCTTGGTCTTAACAATCCAACAGAAAAGTATAAAAATGAAGTATAAAAAGTAAAGTCATATTAATATGCTGAGCTGTAAAAGGCTCAAGTCAACAACTTCTGACATTGCTAGTCATATGGAAAACCCACTATTATTATGAACTACTGGACTATTTTGGAATATTTTGCTGAATTCACACACCCATAACATTTAAATGACAAAACTAAACAAAAAAGGGGATACAAATGAATAAACATTTTGTGTCTATATATTCAAAATATTAGGATAGATATACAGCCACATTCTCTTAATTCAATGAATAGAAAGATTTGTTCTAAAAGTGTTTGTAAAGAGGATATCATGTTTGCATCTTGTACAGTGAATAACCACTAAGACAACTATGTGCAATGTATTAATTATTGAAACTGTCCTAATTTGATTTACAGCTGTCTCATTGCTATTTGTTTCTCAATAAAATTATGGAAAATAAATAAAATAAAATCCCCCCCA
>NW_004524623.1:11282662-11299130 GCF_000260255.1 Octodon degus
CCAAGCTGATGTCATGATTGAAATGTACATAATTGAAGCCTAAATACAAGAACATGGTGATTATAGGAAAACATTGTAAGTAGTCGTCTCATATTATTCTTGTTAAACTGGGTTTTGACAACTAAATAACATTGCCTTTTCATAGATGTTTCCAAACTCTATCCGTTTACACTCTATTTGTAGAAATATCATCTTAATGAATTGATTTAATTACATTGGGTGTGCAAAATTATTTTCTTGTGAAAATAAGAGATATGTGATACTTAACAGTAAGAAATTCTAGTGTGATAAACAAGAGATAAAAATGGCGAAGGAAAAGAGATCAGTTTGATAGCTCTGACACAGTAGAGCCAAAATATTTGTACATTTACCATTAATCATTGCAAGTAAGCTAAAACACTAGGACACAGACTTTTATTCCATACTATAAGGAAGGTGATCTTTTTACTGAGATCAACAGTCTGTTCTGAAAGAAAAATCTGCATGTGTATTTAGTTGTCAGTATAGAACTCAACAGCAGACAAAATTAAATGGACTAAGCTGCATATT
Organism: Octodon degus; assembly: GCF_000260255.1. NCBI lineage: Eukaryota > Metazoa > Chordata > Mammalia > Rodentia > Octodontidae > Octodon > Octodon degus. The sequence continues at coordinate 11,283,212 of NW_004524623.1, forward strand.
TTTGTTATCTACAGTAAAAAGTGAATTTTATAATAGAATAAAAGAATAATTTTGCTCTTTTACAAGTGAGGTATATTGCTTTCAACAAATCCTAGTAATAATATTCATTTAATATTTTAAATTTAAAAGGTTTACAGGAGCCAAGGATATAACTCTGCAGCACAGAGCCTGTTTGGTAAACACAAGGTTCTAAGTTTGATTGCTTGTACCAAAATAAAAAAGGCGTATCAGAAATTACAATATGTCATTAAAGTAAAAAACAAACTAGGTTGACAAAGCAATCATATCATTGTCTTTTTCACTACTTGTGGCCAAATTTCATGGATGTTAGAGACTGCAATCGTAAAGTATATTTGGTTGGATTTGAAAAATTCCTCAAGATTAGTGAGGGGGAAGGTAGTGCCTGTTTTTTGTTGCTTATGAAAGACATTTACCTCTTATTTTAATCAAACCAAAGTTATATACCTATCACAATTGTTTTTTTGTTATATTTGGATTGACAAAATCACTTCAGTAGTTACCAGTTATTCATATTAAATTTTTTACTGTATTTGTATTTTCTTCTACAGTTGTTTGCAATTTATTGTTAAAGCCACTTGTTGACTTATTTTAATTTTCTAAATAAAATATAGGGACTATGAGGAATGTTTTTTGTAGCTGGACATGGTGTCACATACTTGTAATCTCAGCCCTCACAAGATAGAGGCAGGAAGATCACCATGAGGTTGAGGTCAACCTAGTGAAATCCTATTTTTTTTTTTTAAAGAAAGCTGTACATAAACCGAGCTTTACTGTAAACTTCTGTTTCTTTCCTTTCATGAAGGCAGATTGTGTTTCAGGAGCCTGCAACAGATTGTCTCATGATGGGCCCTTTCAAGATTGACGATCTCAAACAAAAAGGAAGATCTGCACTCTGCTTCCTGGAGGATGCTCTGGAAAATAAAAGAATGCCGGAGAGAACATTAAACAGTTTCCTTCACTAGACTTCTGGTAGTTATGCAAATGGCTTAGGCAAAGGTGCTAAGCAGTAGAAAGATTTGAAGAACATGCGCCTAGGTAAAGATTACATTGCTGTTAATAAACCAAATCTCTATAAATTTATAGGATAATATAAGTATTATGGCACTCTGAAATGTAATGTGGAGGTATTTCCTAACCCCTGCCCCCCTGCTGCATGAAGCGACCACACAGAACCCGCATGGGGACACTCACACTCAAGCTCTTCCAGAACTGCATACGAGGTACAGAAATATAAAGGATTGCTGCAGACACCAATCTCCTCTGCTGCACCTCTGGACTGTCTTTAAACTTGAAAGCACTAAAATCTGTTGTAGGATCTGGCATCATGCAATATTCAGGAATTTCAATTTTGGGAACCTTTTCTGACCATGTTAGATAATAATCTTACATAAAATAATTATTTCAGAGTTTATCTCAGGAATCTCTTAAGGAGCAAAGAATTTATTTTTACTCCATATAACAACAGACCTTAACAAAAAATAGGAAATCTGAAAAGGTTGTGTCATTATGATTTTATAATTTAAATTCTGATGTTTTATATCGAATTTAGTTTTCTCTCACCACCCTTTTCCTAGAAATAAAAGGAGTAAAGAAAATGAAATGTTTAAAAGGTGGAGAATATTATTTCCAGCATTGGAAAATTGACCCCAAGTTGTCCACACACTACACAAGCACACTACATTTTGCTATCACCCCAGACTCCCAAATATTTTTTCTATAAAAATTTGCACAAGTTTAATGAGACATTATAAAACTAGCATTTATAATTGTTTTGATGTATCACAACATAAAGTGGTTATCTAAAATTAAAGTAATATAAGCTTAATCTATGTAAATATGTAAATACTTTTAAGTGTGGTTTCCTAAATAATGGAGTGAACAAAGTATAGTTTCTCATAAAGAAAGATGCAAAGTCACATTTACATTTTACACAAAATTTAACAAAAAATATTTTTTATTTACCTCCTGTTTACTCCAACATGGTGTGATAAATAAGCTTGACTAATGAGAAACGTTCTACAGGCCAGTACTCTCTGTCATATTAACTTGGGGATGAGCAGAATTGGTCCTTTATCTTAATATAACAAACAATAATTTTATAAGTTCAGAGAAAAATAACACCGTTTGCTAAATTGTTACAGAGCTGACCTTTGCATATTTAATAATAAAGCACTTTTGCAGGTTTAGAATTCAAGAGTGTCTGTTTTCACAGCCTTATCACTTCACTGAAGAAAAGTTCATTGTGTCAGAGTAGATGTTAAGGAGATTAATATGCCTATTTAAAGTGTGCATCTTTGCATTTGTTGCTTTGACTTCACAAGAAAAAAATATGTCAAATATTTGTTCAGGTATACTAAAGAGCCTGAATTTATAAACTTAGAAAATGACTTGATAAATGTAATGACTAGACATGTTTCTTTTATTTTAAGAACACAATTTTGAGTTAGAAAGGAAACTATTTAACCTCACCTAAAATCCCTGTCCTCAAATTATTTCCCTAACTAGACTATTTTTATTTATTTATTTATTTTTGGCGGAACCAGGGATTGAACTCAGACCCTTCCGCTTGCCAGGGAAGCACTTATTCCACTGAGCCATCTCCTCAGCCCCATAGATTTTTAAAAAAGAGTTATACTCCACCAACAATTGAAATATTAGAGCTGTTTAGATAGCTCAACAGCCAGTGCATACCTGGCAAGCACAAGGTCCTGGGTTCAAATATGAAATCCTTAAAAATTAAAATTTTAAATAATCATTGCTTGCCATATATATTATTCAGAATTGCTATGATGTTGCTACTATTAAGTTTTTATGCAAATGGTAATAATGACTGCTATTTTATTTAGAAAACATATGCAAATAAATTTTTGAAAGCTGAATATTACTACATCAGAAAGTCTTGATTATCTCTAGCTTGCATTTTCTAATTTGCACATTCCAATCAATTTAGATAATCTTGATTCCCAGACTTACACAGCAGAAACCAAAGAGCAGATAGTTACAAATGTTGTATCAGACATCATGCCACACAGATTTATGCACATCTATGCTTATAGCAGCAAATGTCTCATAACTAAAACTTGGAAGCAACCCAAATGCCCATCAGTTGAGGAATGGGTAAAGAAGATGCGGTGTTTTTACACAAGGGAGTATTAGTCAGCTATACAAAGGATAAATTTGAGGCTTTAATTGATCAATGGATGCAACTAGAGTCCATACCCCTAAGTGAAATAAATCAGACCTACATGTGCAAAATTCATATTGTCCCTCTATTGTAAGAACCTGAAAGAGTAAATAAAATCTAAAAGGTACAATAGATACTATGAAAAGGGAATGAATCTATCCCAAAGGAAAGAATTACTGAAATGAGAAGAACAGGAGAGGGAATGGGGAAAAAGATATCTATGTATGTTTGCAGGATGGATTGAGTAATTGTACTGTGGATTTCTGCTGGTCTATAAAAAGGAGCAGTTAATGCTTTTTATTTTTGTCTTCTTTTTTTTTTTTCATTTTTTCTTCTTTGTCTCCTCTTTCTTATGACTTTTTTTTTTCCAGCTCAGCCCACCCTGAGGGTGGGGCTGCGCAGCATGTGGTACTGGGGTTTGAACCGTGGTCCCTGGAGCCTGCCTAAGCTTGCCTATGCAGGTGCTTTAGACCACTAAGCTGTCTTGCTGGCTCCATATTTTTCTTTTTTATTTTATTTCTCCAATTTTGCACGCATATATCTGGTTATTCAAGTTGGGACTAGCCAAATAGCTCAGCGGATTAAGGTGCCTTCAGGCAGTCACAGGGGACTGGAGTTTGATCCTGGGGCCTGCTGTGCTGGCCCCACCGCTGGGGCATGCTGAGACAGCAATTGAGACTGGGTGTGGTGGTGCCCATCTATAATTCCAGCAGTTGGGAGACTGTAAACAGGCGGATCACTATGAGTCCGACCTACACAGTGAGAGCCTGTACACCCTGTAGACCCTGCCCTAAAATATAATAAATAAACAAAACCAAGTTGAAGACACTCACTATTCAATACAAAAATACTGCTGAATTAATATTTTGTTTGGTAAAATTCTATATAATTTCTAATTTTTTATTACTGTTTTGTATTCTCTTTTTAAAATGTGACATCAGTGAATTTTATGTCGTGTAGTATTTCACTTGAAGTTTTGTTAATAACAACTCAACGTTAATAAAGCCCAAGTACTTCACTCTCCGTCATTGAAGACATTTGACACAAACGGGATCCTGTAGCCTGTTATAATGATCATTGGAATGAGGATGCTGCTTTATATATGAAAGTAAGGGTAGAACTCAGCTATTTCTCCTTTCTTGTTTGTCCTCTGGTAACATACGTAGCAGATATCTATAGTGGTGTGTCTTTTTCTTTGCTTGTTTGCTTGCTCATAATTCTTTATTAGGTCATATCATATTCAGAAAGCACATTCAAATGCTTTATCTCTCTGGAGAAGGGCATCTTGTCCTTGTAACCACTCTTTTTGTAGGACTCCCTGTCATCACCTTGTAACAGGTTGAAGGGTCTTCTTTCCATCATTTTATTGTGTATCAACACCAACTGTAATTAATTTTCCCTGTTCTAGAATTCTCTGTGCAATTTCCTTATGTATTGTGCCTAAACTCTCCTCTGTATATCTGTGTGTGTGTGTGTGTGTGTGTGTGTGTGTGTGTGTGTGTTTAGGAAAGGGTCTACATGGTGTTCAGGGTCTCATAACTAGATCAGACTCATAGTAATCTGCCTGTTTACAGCCTCCCAAGAGCTGTTATTACAGGCTCATGCCACCACACCATCTCAATTGCCTTCTCAGCACACCCTGGGGACAAGACTGGCACAGCAGGCCCAAGAATCAAACCCCAGCCCCTGTGCCTGCTTGCAGGAGCTTTAATCTGCTGAGCTATTTGGCTGGCCCATCCTCTGTATATCTTATGGTAGGCTGCAAAATACCTCCCTTCAATATCTTTATGTCCTTTGAGATAGATATATATTGGTTAAAGATTTTGGAACTGGAAATCATCCTGGGTTATTTAACCACAGCCCATGTATACTCAGAATGGTCTATGAGAGGAAACTGAGTCAGAAATTCAGAAAATGAAATATAAACACAGAAGCAAGAGGTTGAAATGAAGTGAGGAAGTGAACATAAACCAATAAATGTAGGCTTGTGATAAAAAAAAAAGACAGGCACAGTCTTCAACCTCTAGAAGGAGCTGCCTTTGCCTACATCCTGACCTCAGTTCTGTGAGATTGATTGCTTTGGGGTGGGGGTTTGGGGTATTGAACTGGGTATCTCAGACATGCTAGGCGAGTGCTCTATAACTGAGATAGTATCTCAAGCCTGTCACAGATACGATGTATTTCATCTTGCAGAGACATGCTCTGACAAAGGAAGATGACCTCGGGGCCGGGGAGATGGCTCAGTGGAATGAGCGCCTCCCTGGCAAGTGCAAGGGCCTGAGTTCAATCCCCGGTTCCGCAAAAAAAAAAAAAAAAAAGAAGATGACCTCTGAAACAGGAACAAAATACAAAAAATAATCTATTCTTCCAGGACCGAGGACCCAGGACCTTCATGCTGAGCCCACTCCTTGCCTTTAAGACAAGACTGCTAAGCCCTTGTGTCACCTAGGATGGGGTCAAGCTTGGGATTCTCACGCTAAGTCTACCAGAATTCTGGGATTCTGGGCTTGCTCCACCATGCCCAGCTCTTACCTTTTAATATGTCCATTGTTTTCAGTTTGTGTTTTAGGGGTCTAGCCGTCATGGAAAACAGGTTATGCTGCAATAACAAAATGTTCACAGATCTCATCAATTTAAGAGAACTGAGGATTATCAGTTGCTACTGCGTGTTTATCATCAAATAGCAGAGCTAAAACCCATCATGAACACTAAGAAATCCAAGGAAGAATCATTGTCCGAATCCAACTTGTGCTACAAAAGGGGACAAAGCCAACAGGCCTCGCACTGACACTTTAATACTTCAATTTGAAAGTGACACTAAAACAACACTTCTGTTGTTTTGGATTTCAAATAATACTATGATTGGAAGTTATGCTTCAGCGTGGGCTAATTGCATTTCATTCTGAACCTACTGAGAATAATCCCCCAATACTAGTGGTGAGTGAGAAAGACAACTATTAAACAGTTTGATAAAGAACATGGTTGAAGAGCTCCATAGATGAAGCTGAGCTCAGTGATAACACCTCAGGGAAGAATTAATTTTGCAAAGACAAAATAAATGGATTGTACAATGTAAGGAACTTAAGCAAGACACATTCTTTTTGGTACCAAATTAAACTACATGTTAAAATCATTTCACAAACCAGTGATGAAAAGTAAAGTTGGTAATGTGCTCAACAATTAGCTGAAGTATGTCTCTGCTAAAAGCAATTCTGTAATGAACATAAAGTGTTGCAGTAGGGTTGAGTTAGGGAAATAGAAGATTTATACTCCTTAACCATAAATATTTGGCATTATACTATAAAGAACATGATTCTGGTGACTAAGAGTTGACTTCCAGGCCGCTTTCTATCATGAACTGTTTGGACAAGAGTGAAAATCACAATACTCTGAGACTGGTATACACATCTATATACCAGAAGGTGAAATAAGTTAGGGGTCAGAAACTAAAATCTGGTAAAACCACACTCATCCCATGGCTTGGCATGTCACTCTCTCTTATAATTTCTAAGCTAAGATTTTTTTTTAAAAAAAGTATTTTTAAAATGAAAGAAAGATGAGGAATAAGGAAGGAAAAAGAAAAGAATACTTAACAGAAAATGCATGTTGTGATTTTCACATTGTTTAAACCAAGCTGAAATATTTACTATTTGACTCTGAACAAAAAAAAAAAGTTTTTCCAATCCTACTCTAGATAAGCAGAAATGGAAATGTAATGCAGGCAACCAATGAGCCACACATGCAGTACAATTTCTAGAAGCTGCACTTAAAAAAGAAGAAACTATGTAACGTTAATTTCAGTAATATAGCTCATTTAACTTAATAAATCCAACATTATAATTTGAATTTAGGATCCATTTAAAAATATTAATGTCTTTTTTATTATTTTGTTTTGAGCCCTAGAAAGTTGAGATAGGTTTTCTACGCATGCTGTATTTCAATTCACGCTGTCACATTTCAATTGCTCCACAGCCACATGTCCAGAGCGGCCCTACTGTGCCCTGAACCTCTTAATGACATCTGAGGTTTTTTCTGCCTCTAAAAGCAATTCTGTAATGAGTATAGAGTTACATCAGGGTAACACTTGATCATTGTTAACAGATTGATAATCCTATGGATCCAAATACCTCATAGGTAAAAATAGCAAGTAATTAGGCACCAACTATTTCTCCATGATTATCTAAGCCAGATGATTTTTAATATTGATTGTAACTGCAAATTTTATAGCAACACAGCTTAGTATGGCCACTGACAGGCTTTTTAATTCAGCTATCAGCAGAAGAAAGCTTCCAGGAGTCGTGGCTCATCACGGCGAGGCCTCGCTGTGTCCCCCAGTGCTGCTCAGGCGGCGCCCTTTTCCCACTAGAAAAAGCCGAGCTAGAAAACTTGAGAACACTCAAGGAGTTTCTTGTTTCCAGTAGTATTTCAGACCACAGCGTTGGCACCTTCATACCCTCTCCCACTCGAACATGTTTTCAACCTGAATTTGAATTCCTCTTGCTCCTACCCTCACCCCATATGCAATTCAGTTCATTTCTCCTCTGTGACTCTGATGGTGTTTTCCTGTTAATCTGAGAAGACAGTGCTCCGCGGTACCCCTTTGTGGTGAGATGGTCTGCCCAACGGAGTGACTTAGATATGTGGGCCCTTTGTGGGTAGATCTCCATCATTTCTCCTGCATAATGTCTACACAAGGACTGATGAATTAGTCTTACATCTCAAAGTTTAGTGTTTTCTCAGATTGAAGATTTTTGGATGGAACAGTGACAAATACGTGTAATCCCAGCCCTTCGGGAGGCTGAAGCAGGAGTATCATTGCAAGTTTGAGGCCAACCTGGGCTACGAAGTGAACCCAGGGTCAGCCTGAACTGCACAGTGAAACCCTGTCTTAAAAAGACAAAAAAAAAACAAACAAGCAAAGATCTTCTGTCCATTGCTAATATTCTTTGAAATTTGTACTTATTTTCTCTTCCAGAAGATTCAGTGTTTCTGTTCTAATGTTGAGATGTTTGAACAAGTAATTAGGCATTTTAATCTAATGTATTTTAAGAGATATAGGTCAATGGTCAACATTTGACTTGTAGATAGTTTTCTTAGGACTGTTCAACACTTCTTAGATGAAGAAATACAGTTGGCTAATAAATAAGTGAAAAAATAGTCAATATTGCTGACCACTTGAGAAATGTGAATTAAAACCACATTGAGACTTCATTTCATTCCAGTGAGAATGGCTACCATCAAAGAATCAACCAGTAACAAAAGCTGGTAAGGGTGTAGGGAGGGAAAAAAAAAAAAAAACACTTCCTTGTTAATGGTAGTGCAAACTGATACAACCGATATGGAAATCAGTATGTGAATTCTTCAAAAAGCTAAAAATATGAATTCACTGGACCTAGATACTTCCCCTTCCTACCACAGTGATATATGTTTATAGTAGCACAATGCATAACCGCTAACTTTAGGAGACACCATACATTTCCATTAACAGACGAATGGATAAGAATGTGGTATTTATACACAATGGTATACTATTTTGCTATTAAGAAACATAAACATGGTGCCAGGAAGATAGCTCAGTAGAATATGCACTTGCCTGGCAAGTGCCAGGTCCTGCGTTCAATCCCTGGTAACACATACAAAAAACGAAAAAAAAAAGAAACATAAACATATTATATATTTGTACAAAAATGGATATACCTTGAGAACATAATGTTAAATGACATAAATTAGATACACAAGCTTGAACATCATGTGTCTTCTATTATATGAAAAAGTTAATAGGGGAAAAGAGAAGTTACTGTGTTCTAAGTGTGTTTTACCTATAGATTTCTGGTTTCACTCCAATGTGGAATAAAAGTTCACTTTTTAGGGTTCCCATGTCTTCAGAATATTAGGGCCTTAACTGCTGTCATGAGTATGTTGTATTTTGCATTTAAAACAAAAAGTGAATGCGTTTCCAAGATAGAAACATTTTGAAGATAGAACAGTATCCAGTATTTGCCTGGATTTGAGAGGAGAGATCATAAGATGATCGTTAATGGATAAAGTAGTTTCTTCTGGGATAACAGCAACAAAAAAACAAGATTATCACTATGGTCAGACAACTCTGTCAATGTTTAAAAAAACTAGTGAATTTCATACTTCTAATTTGTAAATTTTGGGACAAACAAATTTTAGTTCCATAAAGCTATTACTTAAACAATGTGAATTTTTAAAATATATATATAAAATAAAGGCACTGGCAGAACTATGGTCTTTTTAAAAATCCAAGACTCACCTTCAAGTTCTAATTTCTAGATAATTCCCACATTCCTTTGCTTACGGACTCTCTGCCATCCTCAAAATAAGCAATACTGCACCTCCCGAAATTCTCCAATAACTATTTTTCTGTGTCAGGCCTCACCAGTTGGAAGTTTTTAAAAATGTTACTAATATATATATATATATATATATATGATCTCACTAGACAGCTTGGACTCATAGTGATCCTCCTGTTTTCAGCCTCCCCAGCACTGGGATTACAGGAGTGTGCCACCACACCCAGACTCGGTCACCAGCTCAGCATGCCCCGGGGTTGGGGTCAGTGTGGCATGAGGGACCAGGAATCAACTCTGGCTCCTGCACTTGCCCAAGCAGGTGTCTAGTCCACTGAGCTACCTCGCTGGCCCTAATGTTATTTGTTCTTATATCTGCACAAAATCCAGGTCAATTTCTAGTTTTGAAGACCTAAACTTTATGTCTAAAAAGTCCCTTTTTCATGTAAGGTAAAATAAAATTAAGACTCTGTTGTCTTGGAGAGTGGGATCATTATTCTGCTTTCTATTGCTTTAGAATGTTAGAAAATAACTGATTACAAGCATAAAATTTTTTTAAAATATAATCCAAATGCTGTAGCTAAAACACTGCAAAACTGTTTTCCAAGCAGTGATTTCTTGACTTTGGTGGGCAACAAAGTACAGCGGCTAAAAGAGTACTGTACTGGATGTGGTAGGGCACACTTGCAATCCCATATACGAGAAAATGATTGCAAATTTCAGCCCAGCCTAGACAACTTAGGGACTTCGAGACACCCTGTCTCTACATTTAAAAAACATAAAGAATTGAAGTGTTGCCCAGTGATAAGTGTTTCCCCAGTACCAAAATTTTTTTTAAAGAACAAGTTATAATCCATATGACCTCTTTATAAGACACAATTGTCACAGTGAAAGAAAGAATACTGAAATATATGATACTTTATTCCCATTTCACTTGTTATTTTACTTGATCTTTTTCCTGTTTCTGTATCCCATTGACATTTACATAGTACATTCAAATTTCTCATCTCCTTAGATTGTGAGTTTCTCAAAATTTCCTTGTTTTCTATGATCTTCACAGCTTTGAAGAGCTATTCACAGGATGCCACTCTATAAGAACTTGATTGGTGTTTTGCTCCTAATTTAAGTAAGGTAACAGGTTTGGGGGAGCAGGAGCAGAGGTGGGATCTTAATACTTTGTACTAAGTATATCATCAGTGTGGTCTACCTCCAGGCATACTTGACTCTGGTAAAGTCCCTATCCCAGCTCATACACCATTGGTATGGAAAACACTGTAAATAATGCTTTCCAATATTTTTTTTCTCTCTTTGCTCAAAGTGGAAATAGTTCTTTTCAGAATTTTTCACCATGAAGTCCTTGTGAGGGTCTTTGAGCGGAACTGAACAGTACATCCCCTGCCTCAGTCTGTAGAAGTGCTTCATTTTTTTTTTTTTTTTTTTTTTTTTTGGCAGAACCGGGGATTGAACTCAGGCCCTTGTGCTTGCCAAGGAAGCGCTTATTCCACTGAGCCACTCCTCAGCCCTCAGAAGTGCTTCATTTTTATTCTACATCACACTCAGCTTTCAGCAGTTTGTCAAAATTGCTATGTAAGTGGACCTACCAGCTTACAGTTCCTGCAGTTTCTGTTAGATGTGAGCAGATCTCATTTGTGACCTCTCTAGATTTGACTCTATCTCTCTCTACATTCCAAAGAGATAGTACGCCTTGGCAGCTTGGTTTTCTAAAGTTGGAAAAAGTTGATTTTTTCAACTTTCTCACTATTTTTCTTGTTGTAAAATAAACTTATACCTTCCAAGCTCTTTATATGCCAGAACTAGTACTTATTTTTTAAAGAAGCATAACCAGTATTTGGCTTGAACCCTTTAAAACAACTATTCAAAACAAAAAGCCTCATGATTGCCCAATACATGTGCCTTTCATGCTATCTGTATTAGTCATCCTCCTATGACTGTAAGGAAACATCTGAGACAATTAACTTACAGTCAAAGTGTATCCTGGATCATGGGTTCAGAAGTGCCGAATGGCCTGATGTCTTTGAGCCTGTGATGACTCAGCACATGGTAGCAGGACCACATGGTAGGACAAAACTCTCTTAAGTAATGAGCTGTCAAGCAGAAGAAAAGAGAGACTGCAATAAGCCAGCATCAAAGGGTACACTCTCCATGACCCAGGGATCTCCCGCTGAACCCTACATTCTAACAGTTCCACCTCCTGATAGCCCCACCATAGACACCAAGCTCATGAAGCGTGGACCTTCTGGACCTATTTCCTGAACCATCACAGTATCTTAATATAACCATGCTATAGCAGAATGATAATTTTGTCCATCTTTAAAAAATTTTAGCCATTTTTCTATAAACTTTTGATAGACATTTACACACTCTAAATATCAGTATAAAGTAGCATAGGGAAATTGCAAAAAGTACCCTACTAGTCATTGTAATTTTTAAAGACCAGAAATTATTCATCGAGATAAAGCTTAATATATCAAGTATTTTATCTTTCAGATCACCTGTGTGGAACATAGCTAAGAAATGTTCATCTAATTCAAGTTCATAAATTTCATCTTTGCTATTTTTCTATAAGTTTTAAAATGTAGACTATATATGTAAATTTCTTACCTAATTTAAGGGATCTTATTCACATATGTCATTTACATGCTTCAGAGTTCTGCTTTTTATTATTTCAAATTTTTCCATTGTCATTTGTTAAAATGTACTTTTCACCGAATTCCTTTTGTATCAATATCAAAATCGAATTTTTCCAAGCTTTTTCTTTCTCAGGAATGTTATGGGTATTCTAGCTCCTTTAAACTTATGTGAATTATAGAAAGTTTTTCAACTTTGACCCAAAAAGCATACTAACATTTTGATAGGCATTTTGGGGGGTTACAAACAAATTTGAGGAAAACCAACCTGATAATATAGAATCTTCCAACCAATGAGCAGTTTTTATTACTTCATTTGTTCAATTCTCCTTTACATTATCTCAGTAGATGTCTTTGAGCATGATGATTACTTTCTGCTGCTTTAAACAGAGTCTTAATTTTAACATATGTCATGTTGAGGACAGCCTTTAAAAGAACTATGGTCCCCTTTTCCTACATCTTCCTACACATAAAAAGTTCTATAATAATTTTTCAATAACATAGTGACACATAACACAGTCCTTCACTCTTTTTATTAAAAATTTCTCACTTTTGTATAGAAAAATAAGTAAAATTGAAAAGACTGAAATTCCAAGACCACACTCCAAACTTTATGTTCTTAGTAGCAAGCAACAGAACAATAACTTTTATCACAGGAAATTTTCTTGAAGTGTTTCCCACACCAACATCATTTGGTGTCCATCTAAGACATGAGTAAAGATTTTTTGTGACATTTACTGTTGGAAGTTAGAGCTTTTCCTTTATGTAATTTCCTCCCACTAACTTTCAGCTGTAGTTTCATCCCATTATCTATCTGTGTGTTATTAAAGTCAGTAATAAGTTCATATTCTGGAAAAATAATTTTAAAAGCTTTTATTATTTATTTTTTATTTCAAGGATATCTGACAACTAGTTTCCTGTTACTTTAAGCATTTGCATGTACGTCTTATGTATAATTTTATAGAACTTATCACTATAATCTGGATGAAGTTTAGTGTGTTGCTCTTGCATTAGTAGAGTCTGGGTGCTTTGTCTCCAAAGTGAGAATAAAGTAAATTACATTGATCAAGTCTGTAACATTGTAATATCATTTCTTATCTAACCAAGTATATCTTGTTACAGATGCATCATTAATTGAATTATGATAAAATGTGTTTTACTTGTGTATTATTAAGGAAGTTTGTATGTATGGTCTGAATTAATATTGCTCTTTGACATCTTTGTGCTATTCTTAATGAATTTTAGTTCTGTGAAATGCATCATCTGTAATTTTATCAGCTTTGTTTCTGGGCTTTAAAAAATCAGTTTATAACATCTGAATGATTATTCATTGGTGTGTCAAGTCAAACCTTTAGTTCATCTAAACTCAGAGTTTAGTTGCATAAATATTTAATATCTGCTTTCTTTCTGCTGTTACAATCTAGTTTTCTAATTTTCTGTTTCTTCCTAAATTTGCTTTTGCCAGTTAGATTTACCTAGAAAATTGTTTTATTCAGTTAGAGTTTAATGTGTAGAAAGCAGTAGAAAATAATTTTGTAAGCTCTAAATATTATTTTATAAATCATAATATTTCTGGATATTACTACTTCTTGTCTCTTACACATTATAAAGAGAAATGCTACCAATTTTGTTTTCTTCGAAAACAACTATTTTTATCATTTAACTATAGTATTCACAGATTTTCAATTACTTTTTATTACTCAGATTCTTTTTAGTTTATTGATCTCATTTGATGTGCTTTCTTTTAGGATATTGTGTGATTTTTTTCCCCATTTTTACATGAAAGACTATTTTGTCTTTTCTTGATTTTAGTGATTATCAATGTAAATTTTTTTAGTTCTTTATACATGACATGAGTTTAATATATGAAAATTTTATGATGATTTATTATAAGAACATTTTTCTTTGAAATCATCAACTAACAGATATTTAGAATTATGCTTTATTAAGAAGAGTACATAAATTGTTTATATTTCAGATTTCTTTCATATAGATGAACTATATCCTTACTTTATTTTATACTTTTGAAGAACTATATTGTCTTTGGTCTCCTAGGTATATATTTTCTAAAAATTTCAACATTTTTAAAATTAGGAAATACTAAGGGCCAGTCAAATAGCTCAACAGATTAAAGCATTTGAAATCAGGCACAGGGACCAGAGGTTTTATCCCCTAGACCTGCCATGCTGGCCCTGCCCCTTGGGAACACTGAGACAGCAATTGAGACTGGGCATGGTGGTGCATGCCTGTAATCCCAGCTCTTGGGAGGCTGTGAACAGGAGGACCACTATGAGTCCAATCTAGTAGTAAGACCCTGAATACCCTGTAGATCTTTCCCTAAAATAAAAAAAAAAATTGAGTTCTCTTGGAAATTATTCTTGATAGATTTTTAATTTACGAGAGGGACTGGGGAGATAGTTCAGCAAAATAAGCAATTGCCTGGCAAGAGTAAGGCCCTGAGTTCAATCCCCAGTACAATAAATAAATAAATAACTAAATAAATAAACAAATAAACTTATCAGAACAATGGTAAAGGTGAACTGTTGATTATGAGTATAATCAATGACTGATTTTTGTAAGAAAGTCAAAATATGTTGATATTACCTTAAGTTGATTGACCTTTTTATGTAATCCAATATTGTCCTCTGTAAACTGTATTGCAAAACCCTAAGTGCTCTTGTAATATTAATTTACATCCAGAAATGTTTTTCATGTTTTTAAGACCAAATGTACTTTTTCACAAATATAATGTCAGGGAATGGGAAGGCTTTATTTTTTTCAGTTATTATAAAAGTGAGCTTTACTACTTCTGAGCAAGTAGCGTACTATGTTATAAGGGATCAAGTGTTTTAAGTGTTTGCTCTTTGGTACCACCCAAATTCACTTTAAATATCTCAGATTCACAATCCTGACTTGCATATATCCAAATACATTATATGCCAAAATTATGGAACTCAACAAAGAATAAACCCTAGGGCTAGCCTACATTTCATAAATTATATACATGAAGAGGTTTACTTTTACTTTTTTTCTCTTTTTTTGTATTTTATGGAAGGGATACAGGGTGTTCAGGGTCCCACTACTAGACTGGACTCCTAGTGATCCACCTGTTTACAGCCTCCCAGGAGCTGGGATTACAGGCACGCACCACCACGCCCAGTCTCAATTGCAGTCTCAGCGTGTCCCGGGGGCGGGGCCAGTACAGCAGGCCCAGGGATCAGACCCCGGCCCCTGTGCTTGCTTGCAATCACTTTAATCCACTGAGCTATTTGACTAGCCCCTTTCCTTCTTATTAACACATGTTACCCTCATGCACAGGCTTGTGTTTGTGTCACGGCGAAAGTGAATACAGTTACATAGTCATAAAATTACATAACTTTATCCTACTCTGTGGTTTATCTGAAATGAGTAGTAACATTGGTACTCTCACCCAGATTCTGCCTTTAGCAGTCAACCTCGACATATGCATATTTCCCTAAAGAGTCTGGGAGTGACAGTCTCAGAGAAACATGAAAGTGTGAGATGTATCACAGATGACAGCTACTTTCTCTTAGTTCAAAGAGAAGAAAGGTTTGTACTAACAGTGCTTAGGTAAGATTTCATGACGGCATCGTGTCCTCTGAATAACTACTATGAAGACAACAATATGCAATGTATTTATTATTGCAATTGACCTACTAACCTTTTTTTGAAATTGTCTCATTGCTATTTTATCTTTTTTCTCATTAAAATGAATAAAAATTACATATTTT
>NW_004524623.1:11307195-11312437 GCF_000260255.1 Octodon degus
TGATATGTGGCTTTCTGTATCTCTGTCTCAGTCTGTCTGTCTTTCTCTGTCTGTCTCTCTGTCTCTGTCTCTAACTCTGCCTCTGTCTCTTTCTCTGGCCCCTCTCCCCATCACCCTGCTACGTATAGATCAAACTGAAGACATGGCACTGTGTATGCTAGCCAAGTGGTCTGTCACTGAACAAAAACCCAGGTCTTCAGGTGACTTTCATAGGCCTACAGATCTGTATATCAGTGGCATAAACCAAACTTCAAAAATGTTCATTCAAGTTTGAAAAAATTAACATACTACCACACACTGTAGTGATTTGGTGTCAGCAAACTATAGCATATGTATCCATAAAAATTCCATGTTTCATCATATAAATAAAATTAAGATAATAACATATGTTATTTAGTATTATGGTAGTTATAAAATTATAAATATTTTTTCTCGCTTTTAGGAAATGTTCTATGTTATGACTTGAATCTAGATGTCTCACTAAAGCCTGATGTGCCCATAGGTAGGGTTTGGGGAGTTGAGTGGACCATGGATGTCTAATCCTGGTTGTGTCCACCAGTTCTGGTTGTGGGTGATGGATTCATGAAGAGTGAACATGCATATTTGGATTGAGTAGCACCAACCAAGAGGCTTCCATGTGGATGGACTAGAAAGGGAAAGTAGAACAGAATGTCTCACTGTCTCCTGCATGCTACATAACGAGCTCTCTTTTCTGTAATGCCACTCCACTGTGCTACCCTGTGTGGGTGCAACCAACTATGTATGGAATCCTATACAATCCATGAGTCAAAACAGAAACCATGAACTCAAAGGGAGGCATGTTGGGAAATTTTGTTACACAAAACAACAGATTTTGGGGATAGAATGGAATTTCTATATCTCCACAAAGCAATTATAAATCCAAGTATTTGAAAAACACTGGAAAGTTGATGGTGCATATTTGAGAGACTACTATTGCCTAATTAGATACACTTAAAAAAATTTAAATTTATTTGAGTCTCAGTTATGTCATCACATAAACTTAAAGATGAAAGACATTGTTTGTAATATGTCAATTTAATAATATATATCAACTGTATAAACATAAATTTAAATATTATCATTGTACAATTAATATGAAATAAATAAAATATGTAAATATATAACATGAAAAACATGTGGAGTCTTATATTTAAATTAGTTAAGTGTGTTTGATGCACGTAGTTGTTGTATTTGTTTAAGACATGTATCAAACTCAGAAATTTTCAAAACCATAGGTGTCTTCTTTATGTCTGTACCCTTTCCCAGTAGCTCAGTGGACAAATGGTTGACATTTATAAGGATCACTCATCACTGATATAATTATATTCACATATACACTGATTATTCAAATCTGAGTTGCTGAATTATTATGTTGTCTGATGATAATACCTTTGATAAAACTGAAGTACAATTGACAACAATCTGAAGCCCTTCTTCTGCCTTGTATTGCTAAGGATATGAAGAAATTCTATTAATTTCAAAGAGGTTTACAGATTGCACCGATAAGTGCTTTGTCTAAGAAATTCTACTGAGAAAACTTGGGGATGCTTTACACCTTGATGAGGGGGAAGGACATAACTCAGTGGTAGAGTATTTCCCCAGTATGAGCAATACCCTAGCTTCAACCTTTAGCCCCAAATAAATAAAAAAAAAGAAAAGAAAAAAGTCACCATTTGTAATTAAAAGTCTAACTGGATGAACTTAATTAGTTCTTCCTTTTTTTGAATATAGCAAAAGAGATACAACCTTTTAAAATAACGAGAATACTAGTAAATGCATATTTTCAGTGAAGTGAAAGCAAATGCACAAAATTTCCATGGATTGGGAAAAAAGAGGGCAAGCTATTTTACTAATGTTAATGGATAGGAAAAATACTCAATATAAAAATTTAGGGCTGGAGAGATGGCTCAGTGGTCTAAAGCACCTACTTAGAACAAGCTTGGCAAAGCACAGGGACCGCAGTTCAATCCCCCAGCACCACATGCCAGCCAGCCCCGCCCCCTGGTGGGCTGAGCTGGCCACACACACACACACACACACACGCACACACACACACACACACACACACACACAATAAATGTTAAAAAAAATTATTTACCAGGAGTTTTCTTTTGTATTTTTCTGTGTAGCATTTCTTATATATTCCAGCTATTTTACTGCAGCAAAAAACAATTCCATTTCAAAAATAATACTATATATTTCCTAGAAACAAGGAATTTATGAGATCAGAAATGTGAAATGCAATATGAATGAATCGCTCTTCTTAAACTAGTAAATTGCTGAAATATTAAACGTAAGTAATGGATTGAATATTCAAGGAGATGACATTAGACCTTAGGGAGTTGAACCTCTTTAAAAAACAAAATTAGGTATTTAATTTTTAAAATTTCCCTTCCTTTTCTCTTCTAACTGTAAGAAAAATATAAAAACCAATTTAATTCTATCAGACTTCTTATTGAAAATATGTTTAATTATTTATGTGTTTCAGATAACCATTGTTCACATTAGATAACACAGTTTTAAACTTTAAGATACTGATTTTGAACCTGAGATTTGAAGACTACCCATCTCTGTTTTCAAATCAACTACTTTCTTCTATTCAGTAAAATTTTCCACTCAGTGTAAAGATTTTGCTGTTGCTGTTGTGAGATTAATTAAAAAATAGAAATTAATTGATTTTATTAAATGACACTTTCTCCTTAAAATGATAAAAACCCAACTTTATGACATCTATCTAAACACACACATACTGTCTATGTGTTTCATTATTTAAATGTCTATTTGCTGCTTTCTCAATGTGTGCTGACAACTAAAAATTATTACTTCACTGTGTGCATTAATGCATACTTAGAAGAGCCAGTTATGACCTGAAATAGTTGAAATCTAAGGTCTAACATATTGATCCATGTGAAATTTATTATATCTATAAATATCTGTCATATAAGACAAAACAAGGGTAGATAGCTTGCTTGTGAAGACTGGTGACTGAATGCTTTATTACTAACTAGACCCAGAACACTGATTTGGTGTTTTAAAATAATTGCAGCTCATGGAAACATTTATTAGACAGAGAGGATGTGTAAACTACTCTACTCAGCACTTTACCTGTGTTAGCACACTAAAGCTTTAGACAACTCTGTAGTTTTGGAAATATTATCTGTTTTAGTTTTGAAAAAGTAATTAGCTTGTCTGAAATGTTGGAAGTAGTGAGTGGGGTGGTTTCCAGAGCAGATTGTTCGGTTCTAAAGCTCATGGGCTTAATAAGTCTGTATAGTGAAAAGAGCCCTGAAGAACAGTCGGTTAAGGAGATAATTACTTGTGATTACTGCAGCATAAAACAGCTTTAAATATCCCACCAGTGAGACCCTTTTAGCCCCTTGTACATAAGCCACAAGGGATATGAAACTATATACTTTGCTTTCCTTTTTAAATGATTGCTAGGCAACTGGAAAATCTTTTCAAGAAAGTCATGAGAAGAAAAGGAACTAATTGAAAGTCCCTCACCAGCTTCATGTAGAAAGCAAACTCTTTTCTAAAAACACATTTTGCTATAAACAGTTCCACTTTTAGCCGATTTCCCTGTCCAGCAGCCATGGGATACAACTGTGGATTTCTCTTTACGATATAAATCCTGATTGAAAAATAGGTAATGTGCCAAAGGCAAAGGCATAGGGCCAGGGAGATGGCTCAGTGGAATAAGCGCTTCCCTGGCAAGTGCAAGGGCCTGAGTTCTAATCCCCGGTTCTGGAAAAAAAGAAAGAAAGAAAGGCAAAGGCAGTTGTTTTTCTACTTCCCAACTATTTGAGTGTTGATTGGGAAATAAGGTGATGTGTTTATGTCTGAGATTACAGTAGAGGAAAGTAATTTAAATCTTGATGTTAAAGCTTATTTTCTAGGATATTAAGTCAAGAGAAAACCAGAGAGATTAAACTGTCTGATATTCTTTAAATTGCAGATAAAATATTCAGTTTCAGGAAAGTTATGTGGCTGATTTGAGGTTAGATTTTTGGCTGTCGAAAAGCTAGGAGTAAAGCTCTAGCAGGAATGTTTTATACTGTTCTGATATATCCTATCATTTAGGCATTTAATCAAAACGAAATTATTCTTCATTTTTCTCTTATTCTCACCAAATCACTCCTGCATTGCTACAATGAAAAATCTTGAGTTTGTATTCTGTTTAGTTCTTTTTTACTGCACAAGTCATGTATTTATACTTGAAGACATCTTTTTTACTTTTTCCATAGTGAAGGTTAAAGTTTGAACTCGAGAACTTCACATGAGAGCTTCACATATGGCTTGCTCTTTTTTTATTTTTTTCCCTCTTCTTTCTAGTCTTAATGACTCATCCATTTCCCAGAATGCTAGGTTTGATGCAGTCTTGCGATTATCTTGACACCTCATTCTCCCTTGTACAGCTCTAGGACAATAGGTATGTGACAGTCTTGCCATGCCAAATAACTTATTGTTCTCTCTCTCTCTCTCTCTCTCTCTCTCTCTCTCTCTCTCTCTCTCTCTCTCTCTGTCATTTTCATTTTGTTGTATGTTTCTAAAAACCTAAATTCAAAGTCTTTAAAGACTCAATATTTTATCTATTTTCACAAACAAGATCTCTTTAACTATTACTTGCTGTAGGGTTACCAGCCTGGAAGTAAGTTTGCCTGCATTGCGAACTTTCAATGTAAAAAAACGATACTGTCTTTTGAAAAGAAGGATGATGGATGATTTCTCCTGTTAGAGGATTTGCGTATCATTTTACAAGTTTTCATTTGACTTTTTGAAATACTATTGACTCAGAATTACCATAAATATATTTTACTATTAGTAACATCTTTTGGAAGATGTTATCAAAGTGTTCTAATATTCATAGAGTTCTACTTTGAGCAGGCTGGTAACTGGTTCTGTACTTGACTGAAAGGACAAGTATTCAATTTAATACTTGAGAAGTCCTTTAACATTATAATAGGAAAGGAATAATATTCAAACCCAATATATAATGACAGGTGGCTTATCTCTGCATTATTGCATGATTTTTCAACTCTTGGGCTGAATAATTTTTGAAAAAGGAGCTGTCTTATAAATTATAATGTAAATAACACTATAAGTATTTGTAACTATACACAAATATGCAAATGTTATTATGTATGACACATCCAAACATGCATGTATACATATTGTACACTGTATGTGTAATACAGCTAGGGATTTAGGATCATGTGGTTGA
>NW_004524623.1:11312537-11315182 GCF_000260255.1 Octodon degus
TTGTTAATTAACATAACCAATTATTATTATTGAACTCAAATTATCTTCCTTTTCAATTATCTCAGAATGATTTTTATGTATCATGGCTCTCTGTTATTTGGTGCAGATATTCATAATTCTTAGATATTTTGGTTTGTTTGGTGCCTTTACGATATATAGCATTCTCTTTTAAGCTGTTTTTAATTTAAATCCTATTTTGTCTGATATTAGTTTAGCTACCTCAACTGTCTTTTGCTTACTAGTTGCATAGATTATCAATTTCATCATTTGATTTTCAAATCTTCACGTGTATTTGCACCTGAAATTAGTAACTTGTATATCTCAAATAGTTTAATGTTGTATTATTATCATTTTTGTCCTCTTGCAGAATTTAATCCATTTATATTTAAAGTAATTTCTGATAGGGAGAAAATAATTTTGTAGGGGCTGGCGAGATAGCTCAGCAGACTAACGCACCTGCTTAGGCAAGCTTAGGCAGGGTTAGGCAAGCTTAGGCAAGTGCTGGGACCACGGTTCCATCCCCTGCACCAGATGCTGTTCCAGCCCCACCTCCACGGCAGGCTGAGTGGGCCAGAGTCAGGGCTTGGTGGTGCACTCTTGCAATCCCAGCTCTGGGGATGCTGAAAGCTGGAAGGTCTCTAGGAGTCCGAGCTGCATTGTGAGACCCTGTAGCAACCAAATACATTAAAAAATAAATAAATAAGAATTTTGTAGTCATTTTTCTATTTGCTTTCTCTATTCTTTATATATTGCTTGTTTCACCTTTTGCATTTCTTTCCTCTTTTATTTAAATTTTATACTGAACTATTTTGATTCTTTGCATATATGCTTTCTGGTTACTATGAGTATTACACTTAACCTTGAAATTTAAAACAATGCAATTCATATAGATATCAATTTAACTTCACAAAATCATATAAAATTGATTCCTATGTACCTCTGTTATTCCCCCTTTGTATGGTATCTTGAAAAATTACTTCTCTCTGTGGAGGGTTCCTCAAAGCATAATTTTAGAATGATTTTATATACTTTCTTTCATGTCATGTAAAAAATAGTGTTGCTACAAGCCAAAAAATGCAATAACATGTGATTTATAATTATCTATTTACCATTTTCAGAGGACTTTATTTCTTTATTTCATTTAGAGTTATTGGCTAGTGTTCCTTCATTTAAAATTGAAGGGTTTAACATATAGATATGTCATGATAATAAACAGTCTGATCCCTTGTTATTTGAGTGCCTTCATTATTGTCTCATATATGAAAGGTAGTTCTCCACATAAAAATTCATGTTTGACAAATTTCTGTTTTTCTCTCAGCAATAAGCAATTTACTATGATTACTATGAGTATTACACTTACTGATAGTAACTGTATGTAGTGAGCTACTAACATTTGCTGATGGTGAGATCCTCTTATTTTCCTCTATTTTGGGAGGCTCCCCATGGCAACTCCCCACATCTGTCTTCGGTCTGTATAATATTTACAGTTCACTGAGCTTCTTAGATATATAAATTTACTTTTTTAATAAAACATGTGTTGGAGGATGCAGTCAGCTTCTCAAATATTCTTTTTTCTCTCTCTTTCTCTCTGCCTCTACAACTTCTACAGCCCTAATTGGGGCCATAGCTTGATGCTGGTCTTAGGCAACTTTGTTTTAGGTGTACTACAAACCACTTTTTTTGTGCTTTCTAAACTTGATAATTTCTGTTGTTATATCTTATTGTTAGCTGGTTATTTCTTCTGTCTATGAAAATCTACTGTTGAAAAGCTATAGAGAGTGTTGGCCAAATAGCTCAGCAGATTAAAGCGCCTGCTTAGGCAAAGGCAAGGGCCAGAAGTTCAATCCTCAGGTCTGCCGTGCTGGCCCTGCCCCAGGGGTGTGCTGAGACAGCGATTCAGACCTGGTGTGGTGATGCAGTGCTTGGTGTAGTCCCAGCACTTGGGAGGTTGTAAACAGAAGGATCACTACAAATCCCATCTACACAGTGAGACCCTGTGGACCCTATAGATGCTGCCCTAAAATACAAAAAGAAAAAAGAAAGAAAGAAAGAAAGAAAGAAAGAAAGAAAGAAAGAAAGAAAGAAAGAAAGAAAAAAAGAAAACCTATAGAGAATATTTTCTTTTATTGATTTTGCCATTCATTTCTATAATATCTGGTTCTACACTTTGTACTCTTCCACAATGAGATTCTCATTTTGTTAATATGCAGTTTTGTTTTATTTCTTTTTATCATTCATCTCCATATTCCAATAACATTTTGAGCAAGACAAGAACTTCAATTTTGGGATTGTTTTGATCAAATTACTTTTTTCTTTTGAATGAATATATTCTATTTGTTGTATATGATCATATTTTTAATGTTGAAAACTTTAATACTACAATATGAATGTTATGTCATGTCGTGAGTTGTAAAGTTTACATTTATAAAGTTTATTGAGGGGCCAAGGAGAGAGCTCAGTAGAATAAGCGTTTGCCTGGCAAGCACAAGGGCCTGAGTTCAATCCCCGGTTTCATAAAAAAAAAAATAAAGTTCATTGAGAACTGTATTTTAATATTTTATTGGTTTTTGTTTTGTTTTGTTTTGTTTTTTTGCGGAACCAGGGATTGAACTCAGGCCCTTGCACTTGTCAGGGAAGCGCTTATT
>NW_004524623.1:11325327-11326716 GCF_000260255.1 Octodon degus
GTTTTAAAATGTTACATTTCTATAATTGGCTCAGATTTCTTAGGTGAAATCAGTTTTTTAAAAGGTACATAAAAAAGTCAACAGTTTCTTGGTTTCAGGAGAAAAAATAGCAAATCTCTTCACTGTAAGAATAGGATGCTCTAAAATTGGCTTTGAGATTCATCTCAACAGAGTGGCCACCACTGTAATGAGTGAGGCTTGGCAGAACTATCTGCAGCCCCATTCTCCTGCTGTGACAAGCAACAAACCCTATACTTAGAACCGGCTTGCATTGTGGAGGTGAGATTTCTCATGTCATTTCTTATATACCCTTTGATTGTGTTTATGGTGTGGGACTGCTCTACAAAGTCCTCATACAATTGCAGTTATCAGCTATTCCCTGCTATCAAAACCCACAAATCACTATTTTTTTTTGTAATCATCCACTTCCAATAGTTCTTCCTAGACCTTTCGATGACTAGTTTAGATACTGGGTAATTTTCTCTGGGCCTCAATATCCACTCTGTCCACTCCCAGTCTTCATCCATTGTTCCAAAGAATGTCTTTACAGACGCCTGTTTAATGTGTTTTTATATAGGGTGCTTTTTGGCTTTGTGGCTGTTCCTTTTGATTGCTCACCCACTATTACCCCAACAGACTTGGGATGATATATTTTGCTTCAATTTCTACCACCTTATATTTCATCTCTTGATTTCTACAATTTAGTTAATATTATTAATGTGAAACAACTGGAAACATTTAAAATCTTTCTGCTTCCTTTAAAAATTCCAGCAAAACTATTTTAGAAAGATGTGAAGTCTTATGTTTATAAAACTGTTTTATGCATAATTTAAAATTCCTCAAAAAATTCCATTTATAGAGGGACATAAATATATTTTTCAAAGGAACAATAGGTCTTCCTATGCGGACAATAATTGAAATCAATTGTGTTTTCTTTCTCATTTGTAATTTTCTTCCTAGTTTTGAGTACTTTTTAATTGAATTAAATTGTATTATAATATTCTGATAGTGGCCAAATAATCTTCAAGAAGTAAATAGGAAACCACTTTGGACAAAGAAAATGCAAAAAGCAACCTTATTTATGCACACTGCATAAATAATGGCAAGCATTTAATCACAAACATCAGTTATATAAACACACACAAAAACAGTAAAAAAATACACAGACGATAGAAACAAATCCTTAGAAAATTCTACTGAAACTACCAAACTTTAAAAATATATGTGATGATTTATTTTCAAAACTAAAAAATAAAATTGAGAATTATAGCAGAAAATTTAGTAACTGAACGATCTATGAGCTCTTACATTAAAATATAAATTCACAAAAACTAAAATGCAGGAAATCAAGAACACAAGCACAGAAGATCCAGGTATATATATATATAT
>NW_004524623.1:11327107-11328679 GCF_000260255.1 Octodon degus
GTCAGGGAAGCGCTTATTCTACTGAGCCATCTCCCCAGCCCCCATTTTATTGAATCATGTTTGTGATGGAAATTATTCGTATGTGGCACCATCCAGGGGTTCCAAATTGTTCTGTAACCACAACAGAGTAAGTGGCTAATTTGTCTTTCACTGCTTTGGGTGTACAAGTCAATAGATGTTATATTTTTCACCATAGTCACATGCTTTTAATGCTTACTAACTCTTGTAGTCCAATATCTACAAGAACAATTCGAATATGTGAACTTAACTCTCTCATTTTAAGCCTTAACATTTTTATACTAAACATGTAATTTCTGTTGTACAAAGTTCTTTACCAGCTTAGATTATAAATACTTTGTATCTAAAAATGAAAGGCACACATATTTATATAACACTCTGCTCAATTCATATATGTAAATACTTAGAGTAAAATAAACACAAATTAATTTTTATGAATAATTTTGATAGTATGCTTTAGATCTTATTTTAGAAATTATCAGGGACTATAAATGCAAAATACAAATGTAAAATTGTATTCAGTTCATATGAAAATGTCCCTTTGCTATAACTGTCAATTAAAGCTATCACATATATTTTCTTTCTATTCATGATTGAGATTCATTGCTGATATATAAGGTTACTTTCTTATATGAATCAAATTACAAAAAAATTTGAAATCAATTATTAAGAAAGACAAAGGTGGTTTTTGCTATAAATTATTTATCTCAGTTTTTATTTCTTTTTTTCTTTTTCTAATAAACATTTAAAATACTTTATATTGGATTAGTGTCACTTTCAATACATCTATTTTTCTGTTGGGCTTTTGTGGATTCCATTTGTTTTAGTTTTATTTTTCTTGGTAAATGTTTCTTATTCTTTCATTGTAATTATTTTCCACAAGTCATTTTTGGAATATGAAATAGTGTAATATTTTGAAAACAGTTAATAGTTATCTGAATACATATTATAGTCTTGTTCAATATATTGGACCTGTAGCAATAAAAAAGAATGATATATCCTTTCATTCACTCAGCTCATGTTGTATTAAAAATGAAACATAACTTAAAATTCAAAATATGTTGCCTAAAATTCTAGATTTCATGAAGTGGTCTAAAAGAAAGAATAACAGAAGGGTCAACCTATTTTAGATAAATTGTCAGGGTAGCCTTTCTGATGAAGCATAATATATTATGAAGTTTTTTTTTACTGGAAATTTAACTTAGGACCTTGCACCTTCCAGGCAGTCACTGCTGAACTGAAATGTAACCTGCACCAATATTTTATGATTATAGACAGAAAAAAATGTACTTTCTGATAAGATGTTAAATATCTTATATATTGGTTTAAGGAAAGAAAGCAGAGGGTTAAAACTAGTCAGGAAAATAATGTACAAACATTTAAAGTATGTAATGAAAACTATCAAACTGCACATCAGAAATGGAATAAACCCTAAAAACAAAACAATAAAAGAAATACTCCAACATACAGGGCTGGGGATATAGCTCAATAGCACAAACACCTGTCTTGCAAGCACAAGGTTTTGAGTTTGATTCCTGGTACCAAAGAGAGAGA
>NW_004524623.1:11338292-11352350 GCF_000260255.1 Octodon degus
AAAAACCTAAAATTGATTATTTAGCTCACAGCTTGTGGGGGTTTCAGTCCATGCTCATCTGGCTCCTAGCAGAGTGGCCCGTGGCAGAGGGCAGCAGTTCATGGCAGCATAAAATAGCAAAACAGCAAGAGCAAAACTGGAGGAGCAATAGCAGCAGAGAGCAAGCATGTATATGCGTATAGTCATACGTCTGGTTTATTTCAGAAATGAAGAATTACAACATTGGAAAAATCAACAAGTCTAATTTCAACATTAGGAACACAAAGGAGGAAAATTATAAGATCATTTTAACATATTAAAAATAGCTTTAATAAGATTTTAAAATCATGTATTCCCGGAACTCTGGGAAGAGAAGGCAAGAGAACTGCAAGTTTGAGCCAAGCTGAGGAAGATTAGTTATTTCATGTAAAGGCCCTGGGTTCCGTTCCCAATATCATACACACAGACATACGGACAAACACACACACACTCACACACATACACACTAGCACACACACACAGTCATTCCTATAAAGAATTCCCCTGCTATTTCTATATACATATATATTTACATATACATATATGTATATTTACATAAATATGTAAATTTATGTTTATGCCTATGTATGTGTATTTATGTGTGCCTAATGTAAAATGAAAACCAGAATAAAATGTGAGCAAGCAATTCAAAAAGAGGGTAGATTTATTATTAACTTTGTATAAATATTCAGCTTTCTTAATCTTCAGAACATTTGAAATTAAAAGCAGCATTTTATATTATTATATATCTATGAGGAGGCCTACATTAAAAAGACTAACTATATTAAATTTTTATGAGGATTTTGAACAATAAAAATTATATATTTGTATATGTCGCTTTTATCATTTCTGATATGCTAAGTTTATGCTTTTATACTTTTTCTTATTAGTTTTATGATATTTTTTCAACCCATCAAGAAAGATGATTTGCTTCATATTTGTT
Source organism: Octodon degus (assembly GCF_000260255.1). Taxonomy (NCBI): domain Eukaryota; kingdom Metazoa; phylum Chordata; class Mammalia; order Rodentia; family Octodontidae; genus Octodon; species Octodon degus. The sequence continues at coordinate 11,339,254 of NW_004524623.1, forward strand.
CTCAGGTTGCTGAGATAGTTCAGTAGAATAAATGCTTGCCTGGCAGGGTCCTGAGTTCAATCCCAGGTGCTGCAAAAATAATAAAGAAAGAAAGAATGAATATATTTGTTCTCAATTTTCCTAATTTCTGCTTATATATTTATTCTTTTACTGTCTCTGTTTTCCTTGAATTCCTTTCTGAAAATTATTTAATAAATATTTAGCTCACTTAAATTTGTATAACACTTCTGATGTAAAAATAAATTTATCTTGACTTCTGTCCTCGGTTTAACCACCACAGAATTTCAGTTTCATTTACTTTATATTAATGCTTTGGTTATTTATTGTAACCTTCTTCTTATATATGTTTTATAAATGAATTACTTAGTTTATAAATTTATGAGGGACAATATTTATTTTTTATTCTGAGTGATTGTCATGTCCCTTCTGTGGTCAGAGATGATGATACATATATATATTTAATCTTTTGAATAAAATACGATGTGACTTATGGCTGAGCACATGGCCAGTTTTGTAAAATTTTCATGTACAACTTCAAGATAAGTTGGATTTCATCATTACTGGATATATGCTATGTAAATGTCAATTAGGTAAAATTGGAAAATTTTCCTATTCAAATTTTCTAGGCTCATGATGAATGTTTGTTCCATTTATTACTTTCATGCAATAAATGGAATCCTATCACATATTACATGTAACACTCTCATATAGTAAAATGTATACATTCTCTAAAATTATCTCTAATCAGAGAGTTAGCCATTTCTACTTTTTATAATGTACAACATTTGTTTTCAAGATATATTTTGAGAACATACTAATGAGTGAAGAAAGCATTTGGATAAAAAAAAATATTGTTCTTTTCATTTACTAGGAAATGCAAAGACTTCACACGTGTCCTTTCTGGCCTTTACTTGATTGTGTAAAATAGTTTAGTTCTGTATACATTTAAAGTCTATACTTTAGTAAGAATTCCCAGCTTTTTTAGATGATTGGCAATTACTCTGCTCCAAATTACACAAATATTTCATGAAACATTATTCTTAGTAAGAATGTGTCTGTAAGTATGACTTGTGGGACAATGACACTAGAATCAGTAGTCTAAATAAAGTATATCTCTCTTAGTAGCAAGGATGACCCTCACATAATCAATTGAAGATCTAAATATAGACTGACCTTCCCCAATCTGAAATTCAAAACGCTTCAATAGCTAAAACTGTGTAAACACTGATGTAAGGCCACAAATGGAAATTTTCATTCTGACTTCATGAGACTATATGACCGCATATGTGAATAACATTACCCAAAAGTTAACAAGGAGATTATCTGCAATACACAGAAAAGCGAAAATTACTCATGTTAGCTTAGAGAAGAAGGTATTTGGTCACTTTATTGTTTAGACAATGGTATCATTTTTATTTCTGCTTAAACATAATGATAGACTGCTCATTTTTAGTTTACTCCCATCTTATCCTGAGTAGTTTTGTCTTCATTTATTGTGAAGTGAATTACGTGCCACAAATCAACGCTATGACCTGGATGTAACAACTGGCAGTTTTCAAGGCTGTCTTTTTGTTACTTGTGTTTTTTCGCCTCTCTCTAGTCACAAATGTAGAAATTACAGCTATGCTTGTCCTGAATATAAAAGAAATCCATATATTAATCCATAGTAATGTACTCAGAAAGGAAAAATACTGTTTTTTGCTTTTCCCCTATGTATCTGAGTAAATAATTTGAAAGGATTTTTACCAATAACCCTAACTGATCTTGGGTGAATGACAAGTAGATCGATCTTTTAAAGCGCATCCTTACCCATGACACTATGAGGGCTGCCTAAGCTCAGACAACAGCAGCAAGCCGAGGACATGATTACACTAATCAGTGGATGTGACGAAGTGTCCGAGCTACAGCACCCACTTTCTCTTTCTCCTGTAGTATTAGTTAAACATGGTACAAATGTGTTTGTTACTCAGCTTTTATCATGAAAGCTTCTATCATGTGACTCAGTTTAGTCAATAAATTTTAATAAGAAATACGTGGTCAAGTTCAGGAAAGCAAGACGTATGAGACCGTGTTCCTTGTCTGTTTCTGTTTTGCTTTCCTCCCTTCAGGCAAACGGAAATACATGAAGGCCTATGTTAAAACCCAACCTATAGGGGAGAAACCAAACAGAAGAAATCTGGGTCGCTGTCCAATTAAAGAGAGATGCCCGTTTCTAACTCCTTTTACTGGCACATTCACACAAAGAAGTAAACCCCATCTACTGTAAAACATCACTAGTTTTTCATTTTTATCCTAAATAAATACTGATACAATGAATTATATGCAAATGAAAGACCAGAATTTCTTCAGGCGAAATTATTCTAGTGCCATTGTCAGGGAAACTAAATTCATGATTTCTATATGTGTAGAAGGGTTGTCTCACATTGTCACACCAACTTCAGTCTTGGTTGATAGTGTCACCTGTCTGCTCCAAGTACATATTGCAGTCACCAGAAGAATTATTTCTTTCTTCCTTCCAGGATACTTTTTATTATTAATGTCTTATGTTAGAAAATGAGGAAGAGAATATTTACATAAACTGTCCTAATATCATGACAGGACACATCAGGTATATACATTTTTCTATCTGAAGACTACTATTATTTTATTGAAAGATCACTACAAATTAACAGTTATACTTGCTACCTTATGGATTAGGCTCTTCGTAAAATGGAAGAACTTGAGAATACAATATTAAAGGTTGATCTTAAATGGTTTCACTGTGTGGTGCTCCTTGGAGACAAAGGAGCCCTAGGACATAAAGCCTGCTAGAAAGATGATAGGTCACTGGTGAGTGTGTGCTTGGAGCAGATTTTGGGTACTGTGCCTACCCGCTCTCTCTATATATATTTATTTCTTAGCTGCAGAGAGTGAGAAGATTTGGTCCCGCTGATGCTCCACACTAGAACATTCTCTTCCTTACCACAGGCACAAAGCAATAAGACCAAGACCATGGACTGATACCTCTGGAGCCATGAGGTAAAATGCATTTTTCACCCTTTAAGCTGATTTTTTTTCCGGGTGTCTTGTTACAGTGAAAGGAGGGTGACATAATAACCTTGGAGACATAAAAACTGAACTTAGAATGTGGAGATTTCCCAGAGATAATCTGTAATCATTAGGATGATAAGGATGTGCGATGATCAGAGGAAGGGACATAATGAAATCTGAGATTTATTCAGAAGTTTGTCAGGCATCCAATGAGGTGTAGAACACACTGCAGCATACAAAACATACAGTGAGGAATATTATGAAAACAGGGAGTCAAAAATCATACTGGGGCTGAAAACCAGGCATCACACATAACAAGACGGTATTTCATTATCGCTGCGTCTTTATCCATTTGCCTTCCTTTTGTTCCACACACTAGTCCATGGTTATTGTAAAAAAAAAATTGAGCCTATAAAATAGTATTTAGTTAGTATAGCTCTGGGTAAATATTTATCTATACAAGGCTAACCCTACAGAATTTAGTTCTGGAAGTATATCAAACATTTGTGTTAAATATTATTTAATGAGTCCCAAATTAATATAGAAACATATTTGTGGGTTAACAAACAATATTTAATTATATAATTTATGAAACTAATCCATAGAAAATCATACAATAATTACTCTAAGTTTTATTATATTCCATTAAGCTAACTTACTAATCATTTTATATTCAAACCCAAAACTTCATCACTGTAGTTTTGTATTGCGTTTTGATATCTTGAGGAACAGCTTATTTTTTAACTGACTTGATTTATTCTTTTTTTCTTTTATATGAATTTGACATTATTTTGTTCCACTGAATCATCTGTCTGAGAGCTTCTATGGTTACATTACTACACTATACATATACACATGTAAAGTAAAAGAGAGAAGAGGAAGTTTTCTGCATCTTATCCCCAGATGTCCATGCTGGGTCCAAACTTGAAATCCTCCTGCTTTAAGTGCATGCTGAGATTACAAGTGTGTGCTCCCAGGCCTGGGTGTCTCCATATCCACTCCTTTTTTGTATATTTTACTGTTCTGTCATAGCAATTTCTGATAAGACTTACTGTTAAATTTCAGATTACAGGTTACACGTTTTCTTTGTCTTTTTGAGACAAGGTCTCGCTGTGCAGTCCAAGCTGGCCTTGACCTCACTTTGTAGCCCAGGCTGGTCTTGGACCTGCAGTGACAATCCTGCCTCAGCACCCAAACACTGGGATTATTGGTGTGGTACTAAACCTGGCCTACATTTTACTTTTAAGTTTCTAATGACATTTTTTAAAATACTATGAAAATATGTGGACATCCTTTGCAGTTTTTATTTTCTCCACCTTTTATAAAACTGTTTTCAGTACCTTAATCAGATGATTACCTGATATGTTACCTATACCTCTTTCACTTTAATGTTTTATATTTCATTAACATAAACTTTTTTCTTTCTTCATTGGTCCATAAAAAATTTTGACGTCTTTGACCATTACAAAAATGAAAACTCAAGCACTGTGATTCCGTCATAGAGCAGAAAGAATGGCTATCATTAAAAACTCAGTGAACACGAATGTTGTCCAGGTTGTGGCATTAAAGGAAACCTTCTATCCTGTTAGTGGGAATGCAAACTAGTTCAACCACTTATGAAATCAATGTGGATTCCAATCCCATTTGGCCTACATGTGTATCTTCCAGAAAGAGTTCAAGATACCGTGTCATGGGGCTTGGCAGATAGTTCAGTAGCACTGCACTTGCCTGGCAAGAGCAAGGGCCTGAGTTCAACCCCCGGTTCCTAAAAAAAAAAGATACAATGTCACAGTGATCCCTGCATGATCAACAGCACAGCTCCTAAGAACTAACTCTTAAAAGTGACCTACATGCCCATCAACAGACTGAATAAATACAATGTTTCACATATACGCAGAGGAACTATGATTCAGCCACAAAGATGGATAGATTCAAATGCTCATACTTCGCCACCATAAGTTAATGGTGTTGTTAAATTAATTAATTTAACTTGATTTAAATAAATTAAATCAGACATCCAAGGTTAAATATGTATTTTTTATTATATAAGAAACTCAAAGATTAAATGATTGAAAGAACAAAATAAAAGATAAATGATAAAGACAGGGAGATAGACTGTGTAGCAATAGAAAAGGGATTGGCAGGAGGGGCAGGTGAGATGGAGGGAAGAGGAAAGGATGTGCTGGGATCACAGTATAACATCTGTGCAGACCAGTTCCCACACTGAACACACAGAACTCATTTTCTCATCAACATACTAGCAACATACAGTTCTATGTAGATTTTTCTTGGCATTCCTTAATAACAACATGATAAATCTTGATTTCCATTCTCAGCTTTGCAGCTATGAGGAGGTTGGATGTATCTTGAAGTTCATGTGGTATTCATTCACCTCTTTCTTATGTAGAGAGCATGCTTGTACTGCAGTAGGATCTTCCATTTCACAAACCTAGCCTTCCAGTATGCTTGAACCCTTTCCCCAACTCCACACACACAACGGTATCAAAGGGTTTGGTAATTTCTGAGCCAACTTGACCACGGATAGGAACACTGGCTCAGATGAGACAACAGAAAGAAGACACCTGAATATTGCCAGCATATACCTTCACGAGACTTTAAGGGATGAAGGTTGTGAAAGAAAGAACATCAACAGAATAGAGAGAGCAGTTATCAAAAAAAAAAAGGGGAATTAAAATGCTCAAGAACAAGAAAGCAGTAAGCTTTTATGGATTTGCCAGAGTGGAGCTGGAAGCCAAGAAACTTTCTAATAACCCAGACATGCTTCCAAACAATATCACTTCTAGCACAACTTTAGCCCACATAATGGTCAAGGTCAACTTGTCTTAGGAATTAACTGAGGTACCCATGGAATTAGCACTGTTTCCCTGTGAAAGTGTTCTGGCCTTGAGGTTTGAATCAGACCTTATGATAGCGCTGGAAGATGTTCCGTTGTAGGGCTGAGCCAGCTGCTGAACACTGAGAGTGGGTGGAGAAAAGATAGGAGCCAGAAAACATCAGTTCCAGCAGGTACTGGAAAAGTTAACCTGAAATAGTCTTGAAAAAACATTTTTTACATGTTTTTGCAAACCCTTTAAACAATGTCTACATTACAGAGCTGAGTAGAATCAAGGGTTAAGACAGCAATGAGAACACATCTGACATGGAAACAAAAATATCAAGTCTTGTTTCCCAGCTTAGTCACTGGACACAAGAAATTAAGATTAGTGTTTTCATTCAAAGTTGCCTTTCAAGTCTGAAACATGACCTAGGAGGCTTTCATCATAACATGTATGTCAATGTTATCAACAGCAAAGTAAGGAGGAAATTGAAAATGAATTACCAAACTGTGACCACAAAAGTTAGTGATTTTAAGTCTACTAACAAGAACTGAAGCTAGAAGCTTATTTATGTATTTCCTTGATAACAAGTCGCTCTGCTTTGGAAGTTTTATCAGAAACTTGTGAATGATATGTTGAAAACAGAAAAAAGAAAGGGATCTCTCTCTTGATGTCTAGGGCAGATTGAGCAGTAAAATTCATGGCTATCAGAACTCCTCTCTTTATAGAATTAAAATCTACATTTATATACTTTCTAAAAATTTCTGTCAGACTATTTATGAAGACTATGGGGTTTTTATCCTTTTCCTAGAGAATTTCTCCCAGGAAATTTTACCATGTTTTTCAGACTTAAATATGCACCTCTATATCTGACCAAGTAAGAATTTGTGTATCTTCCCTGTGGACATAATCCAACTTGGAGTCTTTGTGAAGGATACCTTATGTCCAGTCTCTGTAGATCTTAGGGTTGGGGGTACAGATTATGTTTAACAACCACTTCTCTCATGTGAGCAATAGTTCTTTTGGTTTTCATCTATTGTACAACAGTGGGTCAAGGTTATTATCACTACATGTTTCCAGGTAAACTAAAGGGATAGTCTCTATTTTACGAGTCAATCTCACAACCTCTCAGGGTTTTAAGAAAATCTTCCAATGTTTTTATTTTCATAGTCCTAAATTTATCATGGAGGAAGAGATACAACCCAAGGAAGATGCCATATCCATTGGGTCCTTCCTGCAAAGAAAATCCCCCCAGCAGCCTGCTCTTCCCTCGTGTTAGAGTGGACCCCACAGGAGTCACCAAGGCTGTGCTCTGGGGATCTAATATTAGGGAGGAAGGAGAGAATGTTGGAGAGGTAACAGAATGGACAGGGTGACCTACAGGGCCTTAAAAGTGACTCATCTAAAATATTTCCTATGGAAAGAAAGAGAATTAAATCAAAGTTCTGTTCCTAACAAAAATGAAAAAAAAGATTAGCAGTTCATAGGGCTAACGTTTAAACTATTGCTGTTGTAAACTTTATACAAGCTGCATTGTGTCTTGGATTTCTAGACATGTTCTGCATCCCTTTCTCCATTTGGTCTATAAGTTCCCTCATACGTGTTTTACGTTTCAGCTAGGATTGGCTGAAATAACCAACTCACAAGTAACCTTGAATAACAGAATTGTCCTAGAACAAGCATAAATGTAGAACAGAGAAGTTAAACAAACTAGATGCTTCATGTTAACCCTGCAGTGGCAGCTTAAGAACTATTTTAAAACTATTTACAAAAACTGTTTTGTATGCCAAGCAACTGCGGAGGTAATACAATGAAACAAATCATTCTGTTGCCAATCAGGAGCTCCTGTTCAACTCAGACATTGAGCACAAGGGGTGATTATGGGGTCAGAGGTCAGTACAGAAAGAACAAATATGTTTGAAAAACACGTAACAACACAAATAAGACAATCCGGAGAACAAAATGGCCAGAAAGACACAGACTACATAAGCCAAAAGAGGCTGCTGCAACTGGCTAAAGGCTTAAAATCTGTCACATGGATGCAGTAGGGAGACAGGAGGAGCAGTGTGTTTAGCAAAATATAGCCTTTCTATTCCTCAAAAGTAACCTACAGGACTGTTATTATAATGTGCATGACAGAGTGTGATCTAAAGCAAATCTAGAGAGAACAGAGTCTCAGCCAGATGTGTGGCTTTAAATAAATTATGTTAAGGTGACTAAAAGCAAGTGAAGGCAGGCAGCTTATTGAGTTTTTTTTTTTTTTTTTCGTTTGTAACAACCCTGCATTTCATTCTAACCTTTTGATTTTATGGTTTTATAAGGGTTTCATGAGTAGCCTGTTGAGAAGAGGAGAAGCATAGAGAAGCATCATGTAATGCTACAATGAGTACTGCTTTACTATGACCAGGAGTTTATTTTTGTGATCCCAGTCTTGTGTCCAGACATGATGGAACTCAGACTACTTCAGTCCTCCCTTGAGTTACTTACATTAGGAAGCTCTCCAAGGACCTGGAATTGCTGGAACTTTACCATTTTTCTGGAGCCGGGAAGATAGCTCAGTAGAATAAGCACTTAACTGGCAAGCGCAAAGGCCTGAGTTCAATCCCAGGCTCAAATAAATAAATAAAATTAAACCATTTTTCCTATTATACATTTTCTGCTCCATGTCCCCAAACAAATGGAAAAAGACTACATTAGGTGTACTTTTAAATAATATAATCAGAAATATTTTCCAGTTAAGTGCATCTAAAAATTTTGGACATGAAATATTGGCTAGGAAAAGAAATCTCACTTTTTAAATTCTTGGTTAATAACTCAAGAAATGGGATATTCTCATTGAATAGATACCATATGTCAGAAGAAATTTAAGAAAGTCACTAAGCTGTAAGTCCAACTTTAACTTTCAGGCCAAGTATCTTTGTTGAATAGGAAGATAGAAAATATTACCTGTGAGTTCTGCTGGAACTGTAGCCATTTCACTCTAAGACGAACAAGTCTGGTAGAAGGCAAGATCTCTAATAAGAGGAAAGAAAAATTTTCCGAACCCAATAAACTCCATAATAAAAAATAAATATATCAATAAAAAAGCATGTGAACTTTGGTCATGAAATACTAAAAGGCAAAGGATATAGCTATTTCAGGCTATAAATTAATATGTATGAAATAGGGAATTTGAATGATGATGCATTCGAGTTTTGTTTTAATCTTAATTAAAAAATACATTTAACTGATGAAAATGCATGCATTTATGGAGTCCAGTGTGATATTTTGGTATATAAATATATTAGATAGAAGCAATTTTTTTTAAAGAGAGAAGACTTAAAACTATTCTATCAACTTTTACAGTTATAATATGTTGTTATTTGATATTTTATATAGGTTTCTCAATTTTTATGAATATGTGTTTTCAGAGACTATTTTGCGAAAATACGATATTCAATAATACTCTTTCTATTCTTGGCTTTTGCTGTTCAGTTCATGAAACAATTTATAGAGCTATTTTCTTTACTAATAGCCCTCTTTGAGCTGTACTAATTTTGGGTGATATTCATTCGTTTTTAATGCATGTTTTTATTAATAAATACCAAATGCTGTACATCTGCCAGTAGAAGAAGAAGGCATTGAGAGGGGTGAAATACATGATCTTCTGCACCTGTTACTGTCACATCATACACAAAATATGGAGACATATTCAGAACCCTAAATATCAGTGTAATTCTGGAGTAAGTGTTAATTAATCTTCCACACTTATCCAGAACACATTGAGCAAAGGCAACATTATTTAAGAAGAAATATATAATTGAGTATGTTTTCCTAGAATATGTTCCAGTTGAAGTGTTACACAGCAGTCCTCCCTTATCCACAAAGATATATTCTAAGCCATCCCTGTAGATACCCAAAAACTTTAATAATAATTGACCTCATGGAACTATAATTTTCTATGCAAGCATCCCTGTGATAAGGTTTAACTTAGGCACAATAAGAAAAAGGCAGGTACTAATAAAATAGAAAAATTAGAACAATATATTACAATAAAAGATGTGTGCTTTCCATCAAAATTCCATATTATACTACAGATTTTAGCAATCTCAGAATATGATTTTTTTTGTATTTTTAGTGCAGGGTCTACACTGTCACTGCACAGATTGGACTCATGGTGATCCTCCTGTTTTCAGCCACCCAAGCACTGGGATTACAGGCACATGTCACCACGATCAGCCTTTTTTTTTTTAAGTCCAGAACTTGACATTTCCTTCTTGATTTCCCTCATTTTCTTGCTCACAAAGGTCTCAGGGTCCAGATCTTTCCTTTCCTAGAGAAACCATGCTTTGCTTGCTAATTACATTTCCTTTCCTGTTGCCTTGTTCTGATTTAACGTTCCTAATAAAGTTTATTGTGCCTTTATTATAATTGCATCTGCTTGACTGTTTTACTGTTAAGATTTATCATATGAGGCACCAAGACATGTGTTACTTAGGTTTATGTGCTAAGGATATAATAATTAGCTGATGAGTTTGGGTAAGTGGATAAATGAATGAATGAGGATAGAGAATCCACAAGTGGAATAATTTTTCCTAGCGTTCTCTCTCTATCACCTTTTCTACCTCTCTGCATTAGACAGGGATGATGTACCCTTTGTATTTCAATACTTCCTGACAAAAACATGATTGCTCAGAATCTTTAGATGTTATTTCGGACATATCTTGCCTGAGAGCGTAACATGCTGCAGCAGACTGCAATCTATGAGCAAAATTCCTTGATTGAACTTTTGTTTCAGAATCAAAACACAAGATGTGCTCCTAAATTTCATGATGTTTTTTTAATAAGAATTTGATGAGGAATGTGTGAGTAGGGAGGTAGTCTAGGTCACTTGCACAGGGCTCGTGTTCTTTATATGCAGTTTAATAGCTTCTTATCCAGAAACCTAAAGCAAATTTACAAAAAAAATTAACTTCAAAAATTCAGAGCAGTGATGAGATATTTAAAAATTAGCTGTATTTATTTAAGTGAGTTAAAATGCTTAGGCAGGATGTTCTTCATTAATTGGAGAAGAGGAACAGATAGAAAGTAAAATAGCAATTTAAAAACTCAAATAATTATGATTTAATAATGTGATTTTTGTTCATACTTCTGAGTAATATATAAAGTACAAATGGATTTGACCTTATGTTTTCACACATTAATGCACTTTTAATTTAGATAATATCATTTTATTAAAACAGATTCCTTGCAGAACCGTTCAATTGAATAAAATTATTTTAAAAACTTTAATAGCACTAACTGAAGGTCAATAACTCTTTATAGATGTAAATGTTAAGCCAAGGTGCACAATTTTTTTCTTCCTTGTATTAATTGCATTATGGCAAATAAGTACTAAATATTAAATGCACAGTTTATATTTTAAATGTCACCATTACTTTCTGCATCAGATAAAACCTCTGATTACTAAATTTAGTCATATTGTTCAAAGTCTTTTTTTTTCTTGGCAGAACCAGGGATTGAACTCAGGCCCTTGCTTATTCTACTGCCATCTCCCTGGCCCCCAAAATCTTCCATTATTTAAATTGAAATAAAAATTAGGTGTATGGTTTATGTTTACAAGGATATGTAAAATAAAAAAGCAGATTGTTTATTTCTTTATCACTATAAAATAGGTAAATAATAATCAAAAGAATAACTATAGTTAAGTATATGTTCTATGGAGAAATTCTAATTAGAATTTCATTTTTGGGGGCCGGAGAGATGGCTCAGTAGAATAAGCGCTTGCCTGGCAAGCGCAAGGTTCTGAGTTCAATCCCCGGTTCTGCAAAAAAAAAAAAATTTTTTTTTTTTTTTTTTTTTGCTGTAGTACCATTAAAGTTACTATATCATCTAGAAAAGTAATATTAAATAATGAAATCATTTTTTGCTTTTAAGAGCCATGAATTAGAAAGATAACAGTTTGGGTAATTGTGTTAAATTAAGTACTGTGGTTATTTAAAAAAAGAAAAACTATAGTAAATCTTAGAATAATCAGAGTTAGTATACCTATTTGGGGTCTATTTTTTTGCATATTTTTACTATAATTTTCATTATGAGCTCATTCTAAAATTATTTGATTTTTGGAGATACTACTAGTTAAAAATTCTACTTCTAGAAAAGAATACTTCTGTAATTATAAAGTGTGAATTTTTATTTGGTTAAAACTTAGAGATAATCCAGATATGCTTTCACAAGCCATAGTTCCTTGTTATACAGAGATATTTGTTTATTTTTCAGTATCTAAAGAGGATGAGAGTAAAAACCTCTTGAGACAAACACACTGTGGGTTAGGTACATTAGTTAGCTATGCTGTGAAGGAGTTCCAAATTACTAAAATCCAGTTCCTCATTGAAGTTTGAAGCAGCCCTGTGTGGAAAGTAGGGTCAATTTGTAGTCTGAGGCACACTTTTACTGTAGAGATTTGGAGAATAATGGTTTCACTAAGGCAAAAGACATGTGTGCTGATATTTAAGGTCCCTGACCTGGAGGCTGGTTGGGTACAGATCCGGGTACCCAGAGTGTGTTGGATATAGAGGCTTCAGATAGCATTTCTGAAGCTCACAGTACATAGGACCTGTCACACAGAGCCTGAGCTGCTGACAGAGAGGCTGCTAACAGAGCTTAACACCTCCCCAGCCTGTCTCAAAGTGCCTTTCAAATTCTTGGGGTTAAGTATATTTTGGAGTCTAGTAGTTGAGGCCACTAACTCACAAATGGGGCCTGATAAAGTGTGGAGAAACCTTCTTAGGAAGAGGGAGTACAATCCAAGTACTAATCCCTGCAAAGCGTGCCACCTGTACAGCAAATTATGTAAGTGTTTGGAAATATTTCAAAGCTATTGACATTAGAAGTCCTCTAGGGAGTACAAGTTAGAGTAGATTAATGTGACTCGAGGACAATTAATACATTGTTAATTTTTTTAACATTGTGAGATTCACAGAACCAATTTGGCAATTATTAAGAACAGGTGAATTTAATTGAATATGCAGAAAATGTTTGTTTTAACTACTGACATTTCATAATTATTTCTACACAGTTTTGTAATCTGTTTCACACTAAAAGTATTGTTTAATACAAATCAACAATATTTCAATAAATAAATCTTTATGTATTTAATTTAATAGGCTCCAGTTTTTATAGGGTGGTTATGCCATTACTTAAGCAATGATCTTTTATTATGAATATAAACTTAACTGGTACTGCAAAAAA
>NW_004524623.1:11352757-11359457 GCF_000260255.1 Octodon degus
AAGAAAGAAAGAAAGAAAGAAAGAAAGAAAGAAAGAAAGAAAGAAAGCAAGCAAGCTAGCTTTTGGTTTCCCCTCTAATGTGTGATGTTGGTTGTGTGTTTGTCATACATAGCTGCTACCAGGTTTGTGGAATACTTATACTTCGATAAGTATTTTTGCAAAGCTTTTATCATCAAGGATTTTGACAAACTTTTTTTTTTTACATCTATCGATGTGATCACGTGATTTTTATCTTTGATTCTCTTTATGTCGTGTAGATTCACTTGTGTTGTACCATCCTTGAATTCCTGACATAAGCTGACTGGTCCTGATGCAGGATATTTTTAATTATTTGCTGCAAGGAAATTAGGAAGGAGATTAAGGAATCTAAGAGAATCAATTTCTAATTTATTTATATATTTATTCACCCAAATGAATATAACTGTATTTGAAACATGCCTTCAAGTAATAGTTACCTTGTAGCATTCTTAGCTTTATACATTTTATTTATCTGCATCTGTCAAGTATAAATAAAAATATATTAAAAATGTCCAATTACTCATTAATCTAATAACACAAAAAGTTCTCCTTAAATGTTTCCTCCAAAAATATGAGTATAAATGATGAATATCTCTATTTTGAAAACGAGTGAAAGAGCCTCTGACAAATCATTTAGATTTCTTGCGTCTTAAAACTACATTCTGTTTTAGTTTGCCAGCATTTTCTGTCTTACATATTTTATACGATGTATGCTAATGCTCATTTTATGCTTTACAGTGTATTTTGCTTTACATGGATATGTACATATATTTGGCTTACTTTTTAATTTTTGTTTTCATAGAACATGTAATCAATATAAACAATGCACTATTATGTTATAGAAAGAAATTCCTCTCAAATCAGGCTCCAAAGGTAACTTAAGTAGATGCACAGATACTGGCAAGGGGAGAAAATGCTAAGAAACATCTCTCTCTCTCTCTCTCTCTCTCTCTCTCTCTCTCTCTCTCTCTCTCTTTTGTATTTTAGGGAATGATCCACAAGGTGTTTAGGATCTTGCCACAAGATCAGACTCATAGTGATCCACCTATTTGCAGCCTCCCAAGTGCTTGGGATCGCAGCTTCTCAAGAGCTGGGATTACAGGTGCACAGCACCATGCCCAGTCTCACTCTTTTTGTTTGTTTGTTTGTTTGTTTGTTTGTTTGTTTATCTCTTCGTGACCTTATGACCAGCACTACTGGAAGTTATATGCCAATTCTAAAAAAGTACATATTACATAATGACATTAATTACAAAAAAAAAACCCTGAAGAAAAATCCCAAAAGTTGTTCCTTTTTCTGAAACAGCTTCTGTTCCATCACCTGGAGGCTTACTCTTGTTCATCTACTCTCCCACTGGGCTGCCTCTCACTGCGTTTGTCTGGTGAGCAGGAGAAAGGGATTGAAGCAAACAGACAACCAGTAGCTTGAGCAATGCTTCTGTAATCTCTTTTTGGCTTCTTCACTTTGTGGTGGACGGCTGGGAATAGCCTTTTCGCTCTATGGTGTATATTTTGTACTTTTTTCAAATTCATCATTGCAGAGATGGTCGGCTGTCCATGGTCTTGGCATATTTATAGTTTCGTCTTTTTCTATGCAGGGAATCTTCTGAGGTGAAATCTTGTGAAAATATGTGCATCTAGTTAGTTTTCCAGCTCCAAATTGGCCCCAAAGTGGATGAACTTACACTAGCTTCTAAAGCGGGCCCACAACAGTGCCCTGACACTGCCTTCTTGAGATCTGATGCCAGGTTGTCAGGGCAATCTTCTTCTCCTGAAAACTTTCTGCTGCTCCTAAGTATTGGTTTAAGGATGGAATCATGAGCTTGTGTTTGATATCAGTATTACAAACAATGAGAGACGGGGGTGGGGGGTTGAGGTTGCATAACACTCCAGCAATTATCCCAAGGAAAAGTTTCTCTTACGTGTCAACGCTGCTCATTCTGTAGGGCAGTGTCATCTAATAGAGCTTCCTGCTCTAAGTACAGTGCTGTTCTCCGTGCTATTCTGCCTGTGCACCACGGACCATACACAGCTACCATCTCTTCATCCGAGTGAGCTTTTTGCAATATTGTCTGCGATACTGTCGTTTAAAATGTGGCGAAAAAACATTGATCAATTTTCTTCTAAGTAATTAATATTAAAATTAAATTTAGCAGGAGCCGGGGAGATGGCTCAGTGGAATAAGTGCTTCCCTGGCAAGCTCAAGGGCCTGAGTTCTATCCCCGGTTCCGCAAAAATAAAATAAAATAAAAATAAATAAATAAATAAATTTAGTATGTGCTTATGGAGACAATTTTAATAAAAAGGAAACCTCAGGGTCTAGGGAACTTGAATTGCAATTTTGTATCATCAGTAAATTGCCTTACAACTGTCTTATGGGAATAATTAGAAAATGTTGGCTCCAGCTTTGTGGCTCTAGATAAAACTGTTCATCATAAATGCTCCTAGTGATGCCATTTTCCAATCTTAAGAATTTCTAGACTTCTCAGTAGGATAAGCGCTTGACTGGCAAGCGCAAGGATCTGAGTTCAATCCCTGGTTCTGCCAAAAAAAAAAAAAAAAAAAAAGAATTTCTAGACTTAAGCCAAGGATATAGCTCAGTGGCATAAGTGCTTGTTTGGCAAGCCCAAGGTCCTGAGTTCAATCTCTGGTACCACAAAATAATGAAAATAATAATAATAATAATAATAATAAGTAGTAGTAGTAGTATTTCCATATTTTCTAGAACTTTGAAGATAATCATATACTATATTTCAATTTATGCAATGAGATATATGAATATATAATGTATAATATATATTATATAAGTAATATATATAATGCATAAATAAATTTCCTGAAATAATTCAGCTTTGAATTCCAGGACCAAATGCATTTTTTTAATGATTAAAAGTTTTCATTTGCATGTGAATATAATTTTTTAAGATTTTCTAATATATGCTTTTGAGAGAGAATTTATTTTGATTTATTTTTGCTTACCCCAACTTCTTTAGAATTAAGCATGCACAGGCATCAGCAGAATATGTCAGGAGGATATTTTTGTGTTCTCAGAGGATTCATGGAAAGTTGTAAAATCTAGGTGTTAAAATTTTTATAAAAATCACATGGTACTGATTTTCTTCTACCGTTGAAGTTTATATATTCTTTCATTCAATTTGTTAGTTCCTTTCAGTTTTGTACATTTCTCAGTTGATCCTATTAAATCTAATATGCTAAAACTCTTAGTCGTACAAATTTGTATATTCGAGTTTGGTAATGTGATACATATATAAATTGTATAACATTATAAATCTAATTTTTAAGCAAATCTGCCATTGAGATTAAATAATTCCTATATTAATCTTTTGATCCTTCCATGTGCACATTTAAGGTAGTTTTTTTTTTTTTTTTTTTTTTTTGCAGTACCAGATATCAAACTCAAGACCTTGCTCTTGGCAGGCAGGCGCTTATGCCACTGAGATACATCCCTAGCCCCTAAGGTAGTATTCCTACTGGGGAATGTGCCACTTTGAATCATGACAACACTTTCAATCACGATGACTAATTCTAGCATTACAGAGATGTCTAGAGTTCAGGTGATGAGTTATCCTTGTATTTTCTCATCTTTTGCTCTGCTCCTGATTAAACAGCATCTTTATTAAAGGTTGGAGGTGAAGGCGAACAAATGTTACTGCAAGGTCCCTTGGAGTGGCAGCCTTATAGCTTGTTTGAAACCCTGAGCTATAAGTTCTGGCTTAGGAAATGTATAACCAAAAAAAAAAAATCAGAAGGAAAGACATATGAAGTTTAAGCATCAATCTGGAGACAACTAAATATCTCAGGAGTCTGATTCTACTATATCTTTAAAACTGAGAATATGTCAATATTCTTGACATAAGCTGACATGTAAATCATTGCACTATCATGAAATCTTCAATGTGTATTGTAAGCTCAATTGTATTTCCTTGTGATTAGATATGTTTTAGTTTTCTGCTTTGCTGTTTCTGCTCTTTTTCATTTTTATAAAAATATTTAACTGAGTTAATTTTTATTTGACAGAGTCCTATAATGTATGCTATTCTTTGCTCTAGACCATGAAAAACAAAAGGTAAATGTATTCTGTCCTCACTAATCTTATGGCCAATGTTTTAATAGTATCATCTATACAGTGAGACTTTTTTTTTACTATTTTTACACTATGCATCACTATATCAATTTGAATTTTAAAAATATTGCACTTAGAAAAATTTCCTAAATTGACACTCATATTATTATATTATATACAATATATGTTAATTGTTAGTTATAGTAATATAATATATTCTATATAATATATTATACATTATCTTGTATAAACATTTGTGTGAATGCATACACCATCCATAGAAGAATCTGTACATATAATACAGCAAGTTCTTTATAGTTTAATGATCATGGACATTTGCAGTGATCAGCTCTCTTACCACACAATGTACTGAAACCTGCGATGTCATGGAGGAGGTAGCTTACGGTTTTAGAGGGTTCAGTTCATGCTAAGCTGGGTTTAAGGCAGTAACATCATGTTGGAAGATCTTGCAGGGAGAAGATGCTCACCTCCTGCTGGCCAGAGCAGAATTGTTCAGAAAGAGTGCCGGAGAGTAAGAGGTAGTAGACTAGATGTAGCCCACGGTTATGTATCCATAACCATTCTTAGACTTCGCCAATGAAAATTTCGACCTTAAGATAAAAGTAAAACTAAGACAGCTATTTTTAGCAATTTAAAGTATTAAATAGCAAACACAGACATGTTTATTAATCCTTTCAAGCCAATCATGTTGAGGATTAAGCTTTCACGTCATGAGTTTTAAAATCTGTTAATTATAATTGGGCTGTAAACATAAGATTTAATATATTCCTAGCTTTTTATCCCATCATTGTAAAATAGAAGATATTTTGCATGTTAGGCAAAGAAAAGGGATTAAGAAGACTATAATAATTTCCTTATGCTAAATTTTAAGATCTTTAATCTATGTGAATTTTGTACTAAAGAAAGCCTGTCAGTCCAAAAAAGAAGATGAAGTAAATGTATAGAAAAATTATATTTCTTATATTTTATTTATTAATTTAGTAATTTCTGAGACCCAATTATGATTCTGTGTAAGATATTATAAAATACCACTGTATCTTCATTACAATTGCCTCTCCTGATGTAAATTTCCACTGGCTTATTTCTTTTAACTTAGACTTTGCCAATGAAAGTTTCAACCTCAAGATAAAAGTAAAATTAAGGCAGCTATTTTTAGCAATTTAAAGTATTAGTGAGAGGGCTTAAATAGCAGTGCAATTCTAATTTCCATGTTCCTGTCTCTCTAAGAAAATATGTGGGATTATGGCTAAAGAGGCAACACTCCAGAGGATGAAACATGTATTATCACTGACACGACATCTACTTGAAGTGACTGTACCAACACTTAAGTAATGGATGGGAGAAGCCAAGTTATAAAAGACACTGTTAAGAAATAAATGAATTTGAGTTTGATCAAAAGTTTTGCAAAGGCAGTTTCTCATGATTCATACTGCATAGAGGATCTGGACAAATGAAATGCAGGATCTTTGAATAAGATTTTATATATTCTCAGTAAAAGACATTTGAACAATTAGGGATACACCTAATTATTCATTACTGACCTACTAAATATTTTTACCTACTTACTTATTGGCCTCAAAGCCACTATGCAGTCACCCACAACTTTCTACCCTGCTGTGCCACCCACCAGCTTTAAACAATGAAGTGTTTGTGGATCTATGATTTGAACAATCAGAGGTCAGTAGGATGGATGATTATTAGTGATAAGTGATAATAACTAGTATTTATTGAAGGTTTTCTTTGTCCTGGAGTCTATTTCAGATAGGATAATTATTTCATACACAGAGGAACTATAAAACATTAAGAATTGCTTTGCTTACCTCTGAGGAATGAAGGGGTAATAAACGACAGGCCCAAATTCACCTAATCAGACAGTGGAAGAGCAGAAGTCTGAATCCAGATAGTCTGGCTCCAGATGACGGTCAACAGATGTGACTCTTCTCTCTGACTGCTGTGCCAGGACTGATTAGATGAACAGTGCAATTGAGCTTTAAAAAGAGCCTCCAGGCCCTGTGAACATTCTCTGAGCTTTTTGCAGTCATGTAACTTTTGTCCTTTGCTTCCACAAGACACACTGCTATAACAGACAAGGAACTCTAACATGCAGCAATTCATGCTCTATAATTTTATGTATTTCTTTCATAAACATTTATTGAGCACCTCATCAAAAACTAATCACTGTGCAAGGTACAATACAATAAACAACATGCTATATTCCCGAAGCTTCTAATCACAGTGGACTGAGGTAGTAAACCATGAATTATAGAACCACACACCTACACAAGGCTGAAACAATGATTGCTAAGCCAATATATGTGTGCTCTATAACCCTAAACTAGCCAAGAAGAGTTTCTGGAAGAATAGCCAAGAAGTATTTCTGGAAAGAGCTACTATTTTACCTGATTTGAAGTAATTACCTTTGTCTCCGATTCACAATGCGAAGCTCTTCTAGAGCAGCCCCATAATTCTTTATCCACACCTTCGCCATGACACTGCAAATTACGGAAGACCAAAAGTCCTAGAGTTAAACATTAAACTTTAGGGCTGGTCAAATAGCTCAGTGGATTAAAGCACCTGC
>NW_004524623.1:11359717-11361341 GCF_000260255.1 Octodon degus
AAAAACATTAAACTTTGCATACTGGCCCTCTTGCCTGCATTCTTCAGATCACAGGGGAATGCGGTATTGTTGACACAGCAAGTGTGTAATTCAACTCTCTTAATTTCTTTATTTTTCATTTTATTCCTTAAAGATAATCATTGTAAAAGGCTTTTCCTTTGCTGACATAATCAGCAGTAGCAAAATTGAGACACTTTCCAGCATGTATGAGTTCATGCCTCTTTTTTCTCCTTATCACCTATGGCTGTTGGTGCATTGACCAGAAAAAGCTGTTCTTCCTTACATTTATATCAATAATACCAGGGTAGTGCCATTATTTTAGAAAACATTTGCATCTACTTATACTATCTGGATTTCAGATTCACTCATTTTGCCTGTGTAACTCTTTTTTTGTTGTTTTTTTGTTTGTTTGTTTTCATATTTTTAGGGAAGGGTCTACAGGGTGTTCAGGGTCTCACTACTGTTGGACTCATAGTGATCTGCCTATTTACAGCCTCCCAAGAGCTGGGATTATAGGCACTCACCACTACGCCTAGTCTCAATCACTGTCTCAGCATTCCCTGGAGGCGGGGCTGGTATGACAGGCTAAGGATCACCTCCTCCCTGCACCTGCTTGCAGGCGCTTTAATCTGCTAAAGTATTCGGCCAGCACTTGTCTGTATAATTATTTGTAGTTTTAAAAGTTATGCTTCTAAAATGTAAAAGTTATATGTGTTTGGTTGAAATATCTTGTAGATATTTCAACCAAGATCTTTTCTAGGAATTCCACTGATAAAATATCAACAGAAAAACCTCAGCTATTAAACGACTAGAGAAATGTGGCATAAACCCTTGAAATCACTGTATTACCAGCAAAATAATCCAAGACCTAATTGGGCCAAATTGAATACAATCCTATATATTCTATTATGTGATTATACAGGAAGTAAAGA
This sequence comes from Octodon degus, assembly GCF_000260255.1. Classification (NCBI taxonomy): domain Eukaryota; kingdom Metazoa; phylum Chordata; class Mammalia; order Rodentia; family Octodontidae; genus Octodon; species Octodon degus. The sequence continues at coordinate 11,360,650 of NW_004524623.1, forward strand.
AATATCATACAGCTTTAATAATTGTTTTTCTGATTTGACAAAGGCACTTAAGAAATGTTGGCGTTTTATAAAAGATTCTGGTATAAATCAAAATGCTAATCAGACAAATAATGATCATCTTATTAAATTATGCAGTATTTTAAGATTTGTACTAGATGGGAACAACACTGGTGGAAAAATACGTCACTACATATCAAACTTTCTGAGTCGGTTCTCTGTTCTCTCTCTACCTGTGTATAACTCAGCTCAGAGCAATATAAAATTCTCCTCCAGTTTGGATGTTCAACCTTGTGACAAATGCTCCCAACAAGAGAGAATGATAGCAGTTCTCCAGTATCTCTCGGTTTGGTTGCAGCGTCCTTCATTATTTGCTAATTTCTATCCATAAATAATGATAATCGTAATAATACACACATAGCAACTGGTGGCCCACAGCTCATGAAAACCTAGTTAAAGTGAGCATAATCTTCCAGTTGAAGATAACATTATGCAGTACAAATATAGTTGAATTCGTATTACTGTTTAATGAAATTTGCTATCATTCTTAATATTTTTACCATTTTGTACTCTTTACAAATAAAAATATAATAATAATGATAATAAATATCCTCTCCTCCTCTTCCTCTCCCTCCTCTTTCCCCTCCTCTTCCTCTCCCTCCTCTTTCCCCTCCTCTTCCTCCCCCTCCTCTTCC
>NW_004524623.1:11367112-11368445 GCF_000260255.1 Octodon degus
TGCTGACTTGTAGGCATATTTGCAATCTATAATAATGAAAGATAGTTTTAAGTATTTGCTTAGAATATTTTATATTGAATGACATTGCTTATGTGTGAAGTGATGTTATTCCATTGTTCATGTTGGGTCCATTAGGGAGATATTAACATTATATCATCCACTATACTGTACTTCTGACGGTATAAGTGTAATTCCTTCTCTTGAACATTTTATATTTCACTGGACTTAAGTTTATTGCCTTAAACTATGTTTTGCATAGTAACATCACATCTTGACAGCTATGGTATGGTATATTCTTCTCAATTATTCTTTGTGATATATCTGCCTGAACTATATAATCTCATCCCAATTATCAGGGAACATAGGAAAATTGCAAAATAAAAGACACATAGGTACTTTCAGAGTCTCAATGAAATTCAAGAAACATCAACTCTGAGACTGGAGTGCATCCCAGAGAAGACTAACGGTAAATAACAAAGTTAAATGTGGAAACTTGATAGGATCTTAAAATGGAAAAGAGACATTGATGGAAAAATTCAGGAAATGGTCTTTAGAAGGACTGGTGTCCATACTCCCACAGACCCCAATGTACCTGTGCTTACCAGCAAGCAGAGCAGGCTGTGAAGAGGTGACTTTCCTAACTTGGCTTTCACTTTAATTAACTAGTCTGACTGAGGCTGTGTAGCTATCGTGAAAGCAGGCAGCTGGTGTGAAGACTAGGATGTCCATCATTCACGGTCATGGTTGAGTTGAGGTAGGCACACTGTTACCGTAACCTAAATCTGGCCATTGCGTCCCTTTCACAAGAACGCTTTTCTCCCTCTGCCACAAGCACTGCTTGCCATGACACCTGTTGAGTGCATCCATCTGCCACTTTTTCCAATGCAAGTGTGATCAATAAATACAGAGGTTCTACCTGCCTCACAGTATTTTTTTTTCCTTGAGGACAACCAGATATCCCCGATCCCCACTACCTTGCATTCTCTTTGTCTTTTTTCTCCCACTGTACACCTGTAACTCCTGGAAAGAAATCAGAGTCCTCTGCGGGGGATCTTAATAACTGTTGTCATGGAGTGCTTCATTAATATGGTCTCCAATTTCTAACTGGAGCACTGTTAACTTTCTGCTCTTATTGTGCCATGGTTGTATGAGTTGTTAACAATAAGAAATGCTGGGCTGGTGAGATGGCTCAGTGGTCTAAAGCACCTACTTAGAACAAGCTAAGCTAAACAAAGCACGGGATCACGGTTCAATCCCCCAGCACCACATGCCAGCCAGCCCCGCCCCCTGGTAGGCTGAGCGGGCCACACACACACAAAATAAATAAATAAAT
>NW_004524623.1:11368645-11374019 GCF_000260255.1 Octodon degus
TATAGAGTTAGAAAGGTTGGAGGTTGAAGAGACTGTGCTAATATTCAGAAAGTATTCTGACACCTATCTCTTTGATCACTCTTCTTTAAGAATTGTCAGGAATTAAACCACCCCATAACACTTATTTTAGTATTTACATCTAAAGCAAATCCTCAGAGGTTCAACAGCTACTGTCATTCCACTATATTTTGGGAACTCAGTAGCCAATCTTTTTGTCAGTTTTCAATTTCACTTTCTTGGAATATATATATTTCCTATAACACTGAAGTAGGGACAGTTTTGTGACAAATAACACTAATGAAACAAACATCTTAATTTATTCATGACCACCTATAGCACAAGGTGGTGATTGTGCTGGAAAATAGCCACTATAACATCCCTGTACAGCACATGATCACACTTCTTAGGAGGCTGATGATAAACAAATCACCTAATTGCCAGGATGTGTCTCTGTATCACATCACTTTCTCTTGGGGGACCTGATTTAATTTTGTGTTGTTTTGCTCATGATGGTCCTAGGATCAGTATACTATATTTAATATATAATATATAGGTAATATAAATCATTAGGTATAAGATATAACTTAGGTCTGCAGGGTGAAATGCTATATAGATTGTATTAGTACACTAGATGATTTTGCACATTGACACACTCACCTAACCACACATTCTCAGGTGTGGCCATTGTTAAGTAATAATTTGACTAATGTTACCAGTAGCAGGTGACAAATGTGTGATTGCCTTCTCATTTAGGATTACTTTTTTGTCTTTCTATACGTGTAAGATTTTCTCTAAAAAAAAAAAATCACAGAGCCCTGAATATTTCTCTTTCTGTCACTTAGATATCATTCTTTCAGACACCCTTAGCATAGTGTCAGCTGCCCACAATGACAATAGACATTTATCGACTTCAGACCACATGATTATGATGGTGATATCAAAATATTGAAAAGAAACACTGTTATTTTTAATTAGAAATAACTTTAGTCCAGGGAGCCCTTTATAAATTGCTTTATATATTGGGAAGTTGGCAATGGACAAAGGACTTCATTTTGCCAGCGGAGAAAACTGGGTGACACCTGCCCTGGAAAGGGAGCAGTGGGTAAACGGGACCCACTAGAACACTGCAATTTTCAATATTTGCTAACCAGGAGTGAATAAATAAAGCTGTATCCAAAAGCGGAGAACAATTAGGTTCATGGAAAAGGTAAACGAGAACTGAAACCGCGAAGTAGAGCACTTGAGTTACAATTATCTGGAGTGGCAAGACCTTCAGTATAGTAGAGGGCCTGAGGTCCTGGAATAGCAGTCAGAATCTTTTCAGGCAGAAAGCATTTCAATTTTATTGCACTTTTGTATGACCGAGTAGAATTTGGAAATTATTTAGTTCTTGGGCAGGTGTATTTGTTGTTAGAAGGAGACAGAAATATAGTAACAGTAGACTGATGTGATATGCAAGTAATATAAAAAAAGACTAATCACTTCATTTGAAAAACAATTATAGCTTAAATGATTTATCTTTCAGCAACACCCGTTCAAAATTTGTACAGTGAAACTTGTGGTGTAGGCAATTATCAATATAGCTTTAAAATAATGTTTAAATACAACGTCTTAAAATTTATTATGTACTAGTCTGAGAGACTTTGAAGTTGAAAAATAAAAGTACAATGTTGACTCGTAAAATGTTCAGTGCTTAAAGTGACAATAAGAAATTATTACTTAATAAATTACCCTGGCACAAGAGAATATATTCAGATAATGTATCCACTACAATTCAGAAATAAAATATGATTGAGGGTTCTGATTTATTTTCTCAGATCTCATTTCCATTGTCCACACTAGGAGGTAAAAAGCTATCATAAATTTTGTGTATGTATTTGATGTTATTTTATATGTTGTCTCCAAATATCAAGCAATTTATTTTGCATATATCAAAATTAAACATATATTTTCTTCATCATGTGCAATTTACTTTTTAGTAAACTTTAAAGATAATTATCCACAATAATATAAGAACTGCATGTTCCTTCATTTAATGACTATATATTGGTCAACTATGTAAATAATACATTTATTTTCCTGCATGGAAATTCAGCCCACTTTGAATATTGCAAACAAAATTATAATATATACTGTTGTTCAAGTTTCCCTGGGCACATGTGTCTATTTCTGGGGGGCATGTGATTGCTGAGTTGTAATATATGTGCATCTTCCAATTCACAAGGGAGAGAGAAATCGCTCTCCAGAGGGGCCATGACAATGGACAAATCTGCCAGCAGCGAAGTAGAAATCCTCTTGTCCCATACCTTGGCATTAGGTACTTCCATGTTAAAAAATATTTTTTTTTATTTAATGAGTGTGAAATTGTAGGTAATTATTATTTTAATTTGCATTTTCCTGATTACTTATTAGTTAGAGCTCTCTTATATGATTTTTTGCTTTGTGGTCCTCTTCTATGATTTGCTTTAGCTGTGAGCTCAACAAAATCTTTTAGAGCACATTCGTTTTAATCAGAATTTGGGTTAGGATGGAGAAACTTTGCAAAGACTTTGTTGAAGTTATTTTAAATGTTTCTATACATTAGGTTGATGTCTGATTCTCATCCCTAGGTTTTCTGCCTTTATTGCTGCAGAGCCAACTGGAACTTCAGCGTTTTATAAGTTTATCAGGTAGTTCTAAGTACAGTAACATTTAGTACTTGTTGTAGTAAATTGCTCCTGGGTTTCTAACATACATACATACATAAGTACTATGTACAAATAAATAAATATACACTCTTGTTTTTACTTTAACAAATATAGTGTTTGATGTAAGAAGAAATAAAAATTATAAAATTGGAAAATGAGATACTTTATATTATTTGGTAAAATTTTATGACACTTTTGATAAAGGGCTTGTGTTGATGATGCTGAAGAAGATAGGTTTTGTAAAGAAAAAGTAGAGAAAAAGTTCAAGGAATAATAAAAAGGTAAGCCTGCATATCTGCTGTGAGAACATGAAATATAAAAGTTGGTGATCATAGGAATAGATATTCTGATTCAAAATTTGGGTCCTTTATGGAAAAAGAACTTATGAGAAATGACATCTCTTTTTTCCCATGAGAACTGATGGGAAGGTATATCCAATACCCTAGACTCCAAGACAGTTCTACAGAAGAATGGAAACAGATGTGAGAATGACACGGATCTTCTGAAGTCTGTTGGGATTTTTACTGCCATGCATCTGCACCCTCACACTCTCAGTTGGTGGAAAACATGTCAGACTGACTCTTTGAGCTCTTAGAGGCTACAACATTCATGTAGGGCTGAGGCCGTAGATATATAAGTTGCTCAAGTAGAGGTACGTCCTTAATGGATTATATCCATCTTCTATATAAAGAAACTCATAGTTTCTAATGTGTCAACTTGAAAGAGTCATTCACCTAGGGAACCATGAGCCTCGTTACAACAACAAACTAATACTAATACCTTTCACTTGGCTGCATGCATAACGCTAGCTCTTTGGAGCAGGAGGAATTGCTGGCATGTGGAAGCCCTCTTGCTTATACACGTGGAATCTGCAAATGAGCTTAGCTTTATGCTAAAATTTGCTTCTTTTACTTCTGTTATTTTAAATGAGGTAATTATGCTATGATTTTATTATGCACATATCACAAGATGAGAGAAATTTTCTAGAGAAATTGTGATCATATACAGCAGTACATCAAGTCACAAAGTTAACTCATGTCATGATTCTGGAAAAGATGGCCACGTTGGTGTTAATGTGGGAAAGATGGCGGCGTCATATTTGTCATCCTATGCAGAGTTTGCAAACCAGGTTTGGCCAAATAGTTCTGTTTGCAAACCAAAGTATTCACAAACAGAAGTGTTCTTGAACTGAGATACACTGTTGATATAGAGACGATACAAGATAGATGGATAGTCACACAAATGTGGGCATTTGCAATGGATATTTCTTTAATTAGTGTTACTATGTTTAGAAAAAAAAAAAAAGCTTATACAACAGTGATGCAGGTCATATATACTCCAAAGAAGAAAAATTTAGAACTACTGGATTTTCAACATCATGAGGATGACACTAAGCACATGACCTTGCAAGTTTTTCTTTAGATAGAACCACAAAAATAAGAATGCTATAGGCTGTTGAGATAGCTCAATGGACTAAGCGGCTGCTTTGGCAAGCACAGGGACAAGGGTTCAAACCCTGGTCCCTCTTGCCATGCTGGCCCTGCCCCTATGACATACTGAGCTGGTGACAGAGTGTGGGTGTGGTGGTGCATGCCTGTAATTCCAGAGCTAGGGAGGCTGAAAAGAGGAGGATCACCATGAGCCCAAACTGCATAGTGAGACCCTGTACCAAATACACAAATGAAAACAAAATAAAACAAAAATGCCAGAGTGGTTTAACTCTTGGTGGATTAACTATCTTAAAGACAAGTTGTCAAATACGTTGACGTCTGTAGGTCTGTAGTGCTTGACTAAGGTTAGCACACCCTCCATTTTCCAAATTTTAAACTACATATGTTGTGCAGAGAGAGAGAAAGAGAGAGAGAGAGAGAGAGAGAGAGAGAGAGAGAGAGAGAGAGAGGAATTCCCTGACATGATTCAAAATACTGCTAACAGGTCCCAAAATCTGTAGGAAGATTGGGCAAGCCAAAGAGTTAAAAATTCAGGAGAGCTCTTGTCTTAGCTTTAGGAGAATCAGAACTGCTAGTTGTATGGCATCAGTCTAATGTTCATCATTCAAAAGCAACTCTCAACTTTTTATTTTATTTTGGTGTTATCTGTTTGTATAAGATCCATCAGTAGCAGAGAAAGCAAAGGTTTAAGGGTGGATCCCATCCAAAACACTATCTGAGAGAGATCGAAGAATAACATTTGATCAGTATCTGAGTACTTCATGGCTCCATTAAGTTAACATAAAATTAAACACCAAAATATTTTAGCTAGAAAGTGAAGTCTGTGTGCAGCCTTTTTTATGAAATTTCTATTCATATTCCCAGTGTCTAACTGTAAAAAATATAAAGAACTTGCCTAATAAATGTTGAGTGAATACACGAAATTCTAAATAAATGAATAGATAAACAAACAGCACAACAGGCAGGGAAGCATGCAATATAAAATGTAGCTTGTGACTCTGTCATGATTTACAGTCTTGGTTTAGCCACATCTTTACATTGTAACTGAGTGTTTCTTTTTTAGTAAAAATTAAGGGTTTTCCTCGTAAGTTAAAATTATATAAGTAAATATCTGAGGAAAAAATAATTTGAAAAATAAAAATATTAATCAGATACATATCTCTCTTATATTACTAACAAGACGTCAACCCACCAGCATTAGCATCTATTATTATGGGACAAAGACTTTATCATATT
>NW_004524623.1:11374119-11379451 GCF_000260255.1 Octodon degus
AAGAATTAACTGCTTCTTTAATAGACCAGCAGAAATCAGCAGTACAATTATCCAAACTCTCCTGCATATAAACATGAATATATTTTTCCCTTCTTTTTTCCTTTTCCTCTGCTATAAAAAGGATAAATTTGAGGCTTTTATAGGCAAATGGGTGCAACTAGAGAATTTATTGGTAAGTGAAATAAATCAGACTTGCATGTGCAAACATCATATTGTGTTAGTTTCAGAACCTGAAAGAATAAACGAAATCTGAAAGGTACAATCGATACTGTAAGAGAGAAAGAATCTGTTCAGTGAGACTGAAACATTTAAGAAGCAGGCATGTATTAGGGAAATCCTCACTGTCATCACCTTCCAATTATTATATAGAACATAAGAAAAATAAATCCATGATGCTGCTTAAAAGTGGTATAGTGCTCTGCACAGACGCGGGTCATTATCATTTATAGCCCCAAAGAAGTTATTCTACCAGGTCTCTCAACCTGACACAAAGCACAAATGTTTCAAGAAGGAAAGAAAAAAAAAATGTGTGCCTTTCCGTCCTCAGTAAAAGTAACAAATGTGTCTCTCCAGATTCTTTAACATGTTGTACCTCAAAATATGATTCTTACTTATTTTATGAAAGCTTTTTGTGTTAGCAAATCTACACACATATGCAATGAAAGTTGTCTCACAGAAGCAATCATTTATTCACGAAGAGTGCATAAGTACCCCAGTTCGTGAAATGACAAATGTACTTCTATATCGAATTCATTTTGTAAGCTAAACTTTTGTGAACAACACTTCCAGATGGAGTTACTGTCCACTGTACATTACAATTGAAAATATAGTTCTATTTAGTATGATTCACTTCTTAAAAATTTTTGGCTTTTTTGAGCTTTTTGAATAATAAATAACACTTTGGAATTTTGTACAACAGATGACATGCCATACATTTGCATTTCTACTTTTAGACCTCCTGTTAATGTTTAATATTGCGTGTCATGTTCTTGAAGACTGTAACTCACAGCATGAAGTCACTTTTTCTGAATTCTTTACATGTTAAAATTTGATTTCAACTTTATTCTTTTTCAGCAATGTATTATTTTAAGGGTTCCACACGAGTCCTCTGCATATCAAAGTAAACATACTGAGATAATTAGGGACTGTGCTGATAGTAAATCATTTCTTAAAGAAATTCTGCAACAAAATGGAAATTTGTCTTACTCTTTTACAGGAATTTCATTCAATAGAAGCAACAACACTTTCACAAAGAACAAAGTCAGTGCTATGGGCAAAAATAATTTAGATAACACTTGAATTTGATGACAGACCATGTATATACTTTATCTGTGCCCTGGAAAAAATATAGTATTATTAATTTATGGGAGATCAGATTTTCTTATCAGTTCTTATAAAGAAAATATGTTCTTCTGAAAACTTTTCCTGGATATAAACTATTTTCTACCAATATTTTACGATGTTTTAGAAAAGAGAGATTTACTTTCACTCCAATAAAATGTAGGTTCAGCTCCACTAAGTACAGTATGTAAAATCTTCTGATGAAATTTAGAATGTTAAGTGCATTTTAATACAATAGATAAGTGATTATTATAACTACCATTTGAAATGACCATACAGCTAACAATATATTTCTACTCTTTTTAATTAAATTTTAATTCCTATAAATTTTCAGAAATACAGTCAGGGATAAAAGAAGTATACCTGAATCACTAATAAATTAAATTATTCTTTTAACATGCTTCATCGTATCCCAGAGGCCTGAAACTACTTACACTATCTTTTACAAAAATATAACACATTCTAAAGAGAGTAATTTCTTCATTCTCAATCTCAAATTCATTTTATATAATTATCCCATTGATATTTGACAGTGAGTTTGAAGAGTATGTTTATATTTCAATGTCTTTCACTTTTATTCAAAACGAGTCTTTTGAAAGTAAAATATACAGTTCCTTTATATTATAAAAGATTAAACTGATCTCTGGGGTATTATTTCATTGTTGATGATAATGTGAAAACCACCCTCTATGTGCCTCCAACAATACTTGGTGATTAATGAGGTGCATTTAAATCACGGGAGATAATTCAGAAATGAAAGATGCTACATCAACATATGACTTCATGCCCTGATCACTAAAATGCAGATGTTTCTGATGCAACCTCATAGCCATTTTATTGGCCAAGAAAATTGCTTGGATAAAGTAAAAAGAGAATTTCAATATTTCAAATGTTAAACTTACTGAACAACTCCTTGAGTCTACACATATGGAAGAAAAAGATAATGGAAGATAATTATATTACAGAAAGTCGTGGGCCGGCCAAATAGTTCTTGGGTTAAAGCACCTGCAAGCAGGCACAGGGGCGGGGGGTTCATTCCCAGGGCCTGCCGTGCCAGCCCTGCCTGGGGTGCATGAGATGGCAATTGAGACTGGACTTGGTGGCGTACGCCAGTAATCTCAGCTCACTATGAGTGCAATCTAGTAGTAAGACCCTGAACACCCTGGAAACCCTTCCCTAAAATGTATTTTAAAAAAGAAAGTCCTCACTTTCAAGAGGAATTGATGAGCAAAACTTTATAATAAAAACATGTAAAACGCAGAAGTATACCTGTCTTGGTCAAAGGCAGAACAAATGTATCCATTGTCTTTCTCAACCCTATACAATCACACAGGCCGATTTCCCAGCTTCCTATGTCTTCTTCAGTTGGCAAGAGTTACTCACTGCTGAATAGATCTCTTTTAATATCATGTTAGAACAATCTTTTTGATCCTAGTTTTTATTTGCCTGTGAAATGATTACATTTAGTTGGCCCTCTTCCATATCAGAAAGAGGTATGTGGATGTACTGTTTTGCTTTCATCAGTCTATGTCAGGATATCCAGAAGTTCTGTCTGTTTTGCTGTGCTGAGAAAAGTGAATATGGCCTCTATTGAAATTCACACTTCTTGGCTGAATCTCCTAAACTGTTGATGGCTTTCTCCCTTTCATAAGTTCTCCCAATTCAGATATGCCTCATTTAACTCTACTTTTCCTTAAACTTTAACTATTCTACATTCAAATTATAGAATAACCATCAAAAGAGGTTCATATCTAATAGAGAGCCATGAGCTTCGCTGGGCTATTTGAAAAAATTGTTGTGGCTTCTATCTATATTTATTAAAATTTGGAAATAAACAATAATTTACTGATATTTAAATATATGTTTAGTTTTTATCTATACCCTTTATGACTGAGAAGGTCAGGTTTTATTTACAACACAGAAAAATGGACAGAGGCAAGAATAGACTGGAACAGAAGAAATGGTAAATAGTGCTCATGTTCATGTGCTATTTCTGCTGTATTGTGATCTATTACATTTTCTTGCTAACATTTAAATGAATATATTAATTACCCTCCTTGGTCTTTAAATACTTAATAATGATGTGAGAAATGGCCAACAAATGTGTGTCTTTTCATTTTGCCATTAGGATATTTGCTGTTTATCTCTTGGAAGTATTTTAAACATCTGCTGAATGTGAAAAATACGGTGTAAAATAAAGATGAGCTCCTCTTAACTTGTGATTTCAGGGAGATGGAGTTCATGTATTTCTTCCTGTTCCTCTGCCAAGTAAAATGCAAACCACTGAAACTGTGTTTAAATTTTTAAAATTAAAGCAAACAATAAGTGCTAAAAGAAGAGAGACTAGTAGCTGACTCAAAGTCTAACATAGAGCGCAGTTCTGTGGGGCTTCTTTTAACATAAAACACAACAGTTTTGGAAGTAAAGAATCCAACTCTGCAAAAGAAATTGTGAAAACAGGCCCCAAGACAAGCAAACAGGCAGCCTACAAAGACAGGAGCTTAGAAAATAACCACTGTGCTCCATGGATGTGCTGCAGACAAAATCAGTGCCCTGGCTTCCCCTCATGCCAGTAAAGGTTAGGTGGTGAGCCAAGAAGGGAAGAGAAAGCAATAACTAACAAATGGAGGTCTCCATTAACTCAACCATTTACCCCAAAAATCTGATTCTCTAACACTTGAAGATTTGGTTTCTAATGACACTTATACTAATTGCACCTCTCATAGTCATAATGACCCTCTGCTCAGTCTTGTATTAAGTCACTTGATGAATTAAGTTCATTGACATTATGAATGAGACAATATTTTACACAATGAGACCCAGTGGCACATATTAAAAGCACAGCACCTGCTACCAAGAACAGTACAGAGCAGTCAAATATTTCTAAAAGGAAGTAAATTATGGTAAGAAATGTGCGCAAGTTTTAAAACACCTAATGGCAACAATATGACTACTGTAATTTGAGAAATTTAAAAAAATTGTTATTCATGAAACTTTCTTCCAATCTTATAATTAATATCATTGTGTTTCTTTGTGAAAATCAATTCTTTAACATATATTATACATTTTTCCAATATATATTCTAGTATCTATTTTCTAATTGTATAGATAGATAGATAGATAGATAGATAGATAGATAGATAGATATAGTGTGTGTGTGCAATTCTTTACATTTAAATATTTTTCTGAAAGACAATCATTCCTTCTTTCCCAGTTATGATTCTATTTGCTATGAACTTATATCTTGTTCCATAGTTTAATACCCTAATCCATACATGTATTTTACAGCTCAAATTGTTTTTTCAAAACCTTTTAAAGATTCTGTCTTTATCTTTACTGTTCCTTTTCTCTGAGCACTTTCAAATTTTCTATCATAAGTTTTATATACTGAAGTTTGGGAATAACTATTTTTCCAGAGTTCTTATGTTTTTGAGCTGAGAAAGACAACTAAAACTAAGATTCTGATGCTAGATATGCTCATTACTGCTAAGATGCTTTAAACTCTTGGCAGACAAGTTCAAGGAATGATAGTTGTTTGGCTTCTCCAATTTTGAGTCTGCTTTTCTTTTCTTATACTAATCAACTTGGTTTCCAGTGACACCAATGATTTGCTCAAATTTTGAGGACAGCAAAATTTCTGACATAAGTTTTATGTAGTGATCACATTTGACATCATCAGTCAGTTAAAAATGTGACATAACAGAACACAGTATCATTTAACCAATGTTTTGGCCAAAGGAACCTGCATTTAGTTTTTCAGAAACTTCAATAGTATCAAAGGTAGGGTAAGATTAAAGAAATTGTTTCAGGAAAAGAGGAGACTGGACTGACATGAAAACTACATGCTGTAATCACCATGGTTAGCCTGTGGGCAAAAAAATAAAAAATTAAAAATACAAGAGAGAACAGTGTCTGGCTTTGACATGCAACACCAACACCTATAGAAGGAGACTTGAAACCACTCCTAGCTCAGGAGTTTCTGCCGACTTCC
>NW_004524623.1:11390096-11390962 GCF_000260255.1 Octodon degus
TATTAATCAGATACATATCTCTCTTATATTACTAACAAGACGTCAACCCACCAGCATTAGCATCTATTATTATGGGACAAAGACTTTATCATATTGTAAGTGACAAACACTTGCCCAAGAGGTAGCTCAATAGTTTCCAAGCAGCATTTTAGTGCAATCCAGAGACTATCTTTTTAAAGAACAGTAGTCCTACTGCTAATATGCATTGATTACTTTATACATAACTACTGTGGAGTCAACACAGTCTAAACATCCTACTCCAGGTGCTGGGGAGATAGCTCAGTGGTCTAAACGCCTGCCTGGCAAGTACAAGGACCTCAGTTCAACTCCAGTACCACATGCCATGCAGGCCCAGGAACCCGGGTGTGGTGGCGCACGCCTATAATCCCACTGCTGTGGAGGTTGAGAATGAGAATCACTATGCAGCTGAGCTGTGCAGTGAAACCCTATGCTAAATAAATAAATAAATAACTCACGAGTCAATGCAACATACACAGTAACTGTTACTTAAAATTTCTGTTCTACTGATAGATATTTAAAATTGATACTTCATACCAGGTATCATAGTATCATTTGAAAGACTATTTATCACTAATATGGTGTTATTGTCCAGTTAAAAGAATCCCTTACAGACCACTTATTAATTATGATCTGTGCAGTTTCTTTTCATAAATAATTCCAACAAAACATTTTTTAATCCCTACAATGTAATTATTCATGTTGCAAAATGTGTTACTGAATCACAAATTATGTGAATGACATGACAAGGCAAAGTCAGCTGCTTATTTTTATTGGTCATGGTACATCTTCACATTCAACATTATCTCTCATTCCTTTCGTTTCAGATTCACAAAGCCAGGCCCACA
>NW_004524623.1:11391062-11392165 GCF_000260255.1 Octodon degus
TATTAATCAGATACATATCTCTCTTATATTACTAACAAGACGTCAACCCACCAGCATTAGCATCTATTATTATGGGACAAAGACTTTATCATATTCTAAGTGACAAATACTTGCCTAAGAGGTAGCTCAATAGTTTCCAAGCAGTATTTTAGTGCAATCCAGAGACTATCTTTTTAAAGAACAGTAGAGTCCTACTGCTAATATGCATTCATTACTTTATACATAACTACTGTGGAGTCAACACAGTCTAAACATCCTACTCCAGGTGCTGGAGAGATAGCTCAGTGGTTTAAGCGCCTGCCTGACAAGTATGAGGACCTCGGTTCAACCCCAGTACCACATGCCATGTTGGCCCAGGAATCCCGGGTGTGGTGGCGCACGCTTATAATCCCAGTGCTGTGGAGGTTGAGAATGAGAATCACTATGCAGCTGAGCTGTGCAGTGAAACCCTATGCTAAATAAATAAATAAATAACTCACCAGTCAATGCAACATACACAGTAACTGTTACTTAAAATTTCTGTTCTTTTTTTTTAATTATTTTTTTTAATTTATTTTTATTTTAACATTTAGTGTGTGTGTGTGTGTGTGTGTGTGTGTGTGTGTGTGTGTGGCCAGCCCAGCCCACCAGGGGGCGCGGCCGGCTGGCATGTGGTGCTGGAGGACCGAACCGCGGTCCCTGTGCTCCGCCAAGCCCGCCCCAAGTAGGTGCTCCAGACCACCGAGCCATCCCTCCAGCCCCTAAAATTTCTGTTCTACTGATAGATATTTAAAATTGATACTTCATACCAGGTATCATAGTATCATTTGAAAGACTATTTATCACTAATATGGTAAGTGTTATTGTCCAGTTAAAAGAATCCCTTACAGACCACTTATTAATTATGATCTGTGCAGTTTCTTTTCATAAATAATTCCAACAAAACTTTTTTTAATCCCTACAATGTAATTATTCATGTTGCAAAATGTGTTACTGAATCACAAATTATGTGAATGACATGACAGGGCGAAGTCAGCTGCTTATTTTTATTGGTCATGGTACATCTTCACATTCAACATTATCTCTCATTCCTTTCGTTTCAGATTCACAAAGCCAGGCCCACA
>NW_004524623.1:11398590-11399600 GCF_000260255.1 Octodon degus
TACTCAGGTTTCAAAGAATCACCACCTGTGAAACAATGGAGATTTATGAAAGGTCCTATACCTTAGCCCCTTAATACTACAAGGCTCATCCTGCAGGTAGCGAATGACAGCACAAGGAGTTCATTTCATATCTTCACACCTTTAACTAATTGAAAGATGTAGAAAGACATGGAAACAATTAAAAATACCATAACGTGAGTTTTTAACTTTTAAATGTATGACAATTTTAGTGGTTTATAATTCATTTTGTATTACAATATTTTAAAAATATTGTTACAATTTACTCTCACAAGTCTCATTATATGACACCCATTGCTAATTTGATTTTAGGAGAATAGTGACCCATAGAAAATAATTAATAAATTGGTCCTAAGTTGAATGGTTAGTAATTCTCATCCACATGGCTGACACTGACAAAGGATCTATAAACTGCAGTACAGGGTTTCAGTATAAACCCTGAGTGGATTTGACTGACCTTATCAGATACAAAAGTTACATTTCTTTTTATATAGGTCTTGCTTTACCTTGGTCTTAACCATCCAGCAGAAAAGTATAAAAATGAAGTATAAAAAGTAAGGTCATATTAATATGTTGAGTTGTAAAAGGCTTGAGCCAACAACTTCTGACATTGCCAGTCCTACAGAAAACCCACTACTATTATGGACTACTGGACTAGATTGGAATATTTTGCTGAACTCACACACCTACAATATTTAAATGAAAATGGAATACCTTTCTTTGACAAAACTAAACAAAAAAAGGGATAAAAATGAATGACCATTTTGTATCCGTAGATTCAAAATGGTTATGGTAGGTAAACAGTTACTTTCTCTTAAATCAATGAATAGAAAGATTTGTTCTAATAGTGTTTGTGGACAGGACATCATGTCTGCATCTTGTACAATGAATAAGCACTAAGACAACAATATGCAATGTATTAATGATTGAAATTGTCCTATTCATCAGTTTTGAAACTGTCTTATTGCTATTTGTTTTTCAATAAATTTTTT
>NW_004524623.1:11401135-11402418 GCF_000260255.1 Octodon degus
TTAACCACTAGGAAGAATGTATGCAGTGTGTTAATTATTGAACCTGTCCTACCGATTTGATTTGAAACTGTCTCATTGCTATTTGTTTATCAATAAAACTATGGCCAAAAATATAAATAAATAAATAAGGGAAAAATAAAACAATATAGTAGAAGGGTTATAAGACTTGTTAAGCAATCAAATAACATCTTAATATTATTGTTGTTTATTGATGGTCATTATATTTATGAATGGCATAGAAGATGTGTATTAACCTATTAATAAATTACCTTAAAAATTTTATGTTGTTTATCTCAAAGCAATGTAAAAATTATTTCCAGCAGCAAAAATATTTGTCAAATAATATTTTTGTACTTAAACATGAATTTTACCTTTTGCAGAAAAAAAAAAAAAACCTTCTGAAGCTTCTCAGGATCATTGCCTTAACCATCTTATGCATATAGATATATGACTTTGCCCCTGTCATGTTTCCTAGCTTTTCTCCTTGCCCTCTCCTCATTATTTAATTCTTAAGTTCTTGCTTTCCTTTTAATTGTGTTATAACTTTCTATTTTTATTTCTTCTTTTAAGTTCTTATACTAGGGAAACTACATGATATTTACACATGTGGGTCTCATTCATTTCACTTATTAGTATATCTTCAAGTGGCATCCACTTTTATATGAAAGCTTCAATTTATCATTCTTTATAACTGAGTAATACTCCACTGTATAGAAATATCACATCTTTTTCATCCATTCCTCAGGTGATGGACATCTTGGTTGTTTCCAAGATTTGGATATCACTAATTGTACTGCTATAAACATAGGCACACATATATCCCTATGATATGATGTTTTCAGATCCTCTGGGAAAATTCCCAGTAGGGGGATACCTGGACTAAGTGGAATTACCAGTCCTAGTTTTTTAAGGAGTCTCCACCTGGCCTCAAAAGAAAAATACCATAAAATGAAAAGGTTTAAAGTAGATTAAGGATTTCAAGACAGATTAGAAGAGCAGGTAATGATGTAAAAATGCCACCCCCAAACTGCTTTAGAAATTGTCAAGAATGGTGGGATCTATGTTAAAGCAAAAGGGGTGTGCTTTGAGGGTGACTAATGGCAATATATCTTTCATAAACTTTTTAAAATTTAAAAATTCAATTTAATTTTTGATCATAACTTGTAGTTATAAAAACAATTGCTTTTCAAGGCAGCATTTAGCTATTTAATCATTTGAAAATGACCAGTACTTAATACTCACTCAAGAATCAATTTGTAATTAATTCATTTATATAGTATATC
>NW_004524623.1:11404820-11405734 GCF_000260255.1 Octodon degus
CATCATAATTACATGAATACTCACTTGGTTTTTCATATCTATAGTGATTGCTTTATATAGTTATGTGCACTGGTATTGAAAGAAAATATTTGAAGAATGACAGTGACAGCCCTAGGTGTTGATTTATCCTTGTCATTATACTATTTTCCTGCTGTTGGTTCCTTTTCTTCCATTCTATTTAATTGTTTGCCTTGTGTGGTGGGGTCACTCTACTGGGCTTATTGAAAATGTTATCTTCATCGTCTTTTTCTAAACTGTCCTACAAAACTTTTTCAAGTGCCGGTTCGGTGTCATGAATTTCTTCCCATGTTCTTTTGCATAGAAATATTTCATTTGTTCATAAATTTTGGAAGATAATTTTGCATGGTGCATTACTCTGGGTCAGAGGTTGTTTTCTTTTAGTGCTTGAAATATTTCATTCCAATCTTCTTGATTTAAAGTTTTGTGTGAAGACATCTGCTGTGATTTTGATGAGTTTTGTGATTTGTTTCCTTTTTCTGACAGCTTTGAATATTATGTTCTTGTGTTGAATTTCTGGACTTTTGGCTATTATATGCCTTGTAATTTCATTCTGGGTATGGCTATTTGTAATGCTATATGTGTCACTTATCTATATGGAAAATTCTCCCTCCACGCTTGGAAAGTTTTCTGCTACTGCTTCTGTGAAGAGATATTTTACTCCCTTTGTGTTCTTTTCTGATTTTTCATTGATTCCATTAATTTTATATTTGTCTTCTTTATATAGTCTAGTAGATTTTGAACTGACTGTGATCTATGGCTATTTTTCAGTCTTTAATTTGATGAACACCAACACAACCTTGTCTTCTGATGAGCTATTCTGTCTTCACATTAGTCGACTGCTGTATGTTCTTGTTAACCTCCTGGATTTGATTTTAAGTCTATTTGATGGGATA
>NW_004524623.1:11406354-11407274 GCF_000260255.1 Octodon degus
TTTTCTTTCACTCTTATTGAAATCTTTTTAGAAAATGATTAATTTTAAGAGATGACTTCTAGACATACCTGGCTTTTGGTTTTGAATAAAGCTTATAGCCTATTTGACCTGGCATCTAATGTTCTTTCTTTTGGTACCAGAAATCAAACTCAGGAGCCTGAACTTGCCAGCCAGGAGCTTGTGCCACTGAACTATATCCTCAACCCTGGTACTCACTTTTCTAAAACTCAACTCTATTATTACTCATAATTTCCAGACTGTAAATATTGGCACTAAGGAATGATCCATTGATCACAGCAACTGTACCACCTTGGATAAAATAATACAATGTGTAATAGCAGTAGCGTCAAGTACAGACTAGAAAATAACAATTTGTGATAACTTACCAATTTCCACCTATGGCTGTACTTAGCCATTGGTATGAGATTTATAGTTACATTACAAAACCTAAGACAAATCAGAAAATTATATATGGTAGCTATCCACTCAGTAGAGTAGTTTTGCTTTAAAGGAAGAAAATTTTAAAAAGCAATATAAACAATAAAGAAATAAGAGAAGAAAAAGAGATTTGAAATAAGGATGAAGTACAACAGATTATCCAACCTCAGTAAACTGGTGAAGAAGATTACTGGAAAAGAAAAGAAGAAAAACATAAAAACAAGAAAACAACTAAAAAAAACAAAAAAAAAAAAACTAACTCACATGAAAAAGCAAAACCAAATGATCAAATAAGAAACAAACAAAAATTTTAAAAACTAATAAGAGTTTAAGGGATGTAAGAATAAAAGTCTTCCTATTGTTTCTTACTGTTTTACCCATAACAGAATTCTAATGTATTAAGATAGTTCTATAATCAATGGTTTGAACATAAAAAAAATAAAAAATAAACAAATTCTGTTTAACACAACTATAAAAAAAAA
>NW_004524623.1:11407374-11408825 GCF_000260255.1 Octodon degus
TTGGGGTTTTTTTTGTTTGTTTTTGTTTTTTTTAGGAAACAGGGATTGAAGTCAGGCCCTTGCACTTGTCTACTGAGCCATCTCTCCGACCCTGAGGCTATAGGTGTGTATCAGTGTCTAAGTCAGGTGGTTACTCTGTTCTCTATGGTACACAAAAGAGACATTCGTACCTCAGATCTGTGCTGGATAATCACCAGCAATCTGGCAGTGGGATTAGGCTGGGATGCCATTTCTTTAGTTTGTAACACTCTGGGTATCTCTTCCTAGACTGACCATGGACTCTAGTCCCGGGTGTCTCCCATAGTTTTCCATCAATTAATCACTGTAGGAGTTTAACACTAGGAGACACATGGTGAAGTCGACCCATGGCTACTCTGAGCCCTGGGTTCAGTTGCCCCACCATAAAATGGCATTTCCTCTCTCTCTCTCTCTCGCTCACTCGCTCTCTCTCTCTCTCTCTCTGATATGACAGTTACCTGAGCTGTAGTCACTCACTAGCTGTTGTAGCATACAGCGGCCAGGGCTCTAACTGGTGCATTTTCTCCTAAAATCCTCTGGATTTTCACTTTCAAAATCTCTGTAAATGCAATCTCCCTTTCTCATACCAGGAACCTGGCAGAAAATTTAGATTGAGCCTTCATTTTTCTGTGGTGAGTTCTATCCCTTCAATACCTCTGTAAGGTCTCATTTTCACTTCAGAACATTCCTGTGTCCCAAGGATCCATAAACTTTCTTCTTTTATTACACAAATTCTTGATTTCCTGGTTCAAAATCTTGGCAAGTTTGATTTCTTGCTGTTTAACAATATGTCACTTTCCCAGAAGCTCAATTTTTCAAATGGAAATGTAACATAACCAAGGTCCAAAAATTACTAGTTATTTCAATAGACTCAGAAATGGCAGTTGACAAAGCTCCATTGATGATAGAACCATAAAGAAACTTGGGCTAAACAGTCTTCACTTCAATCTAATAAAGGCTATCTTTGACAAAAATGCCAGCCAACATCATAGACATGGTTAAAACCTAAAAGCTTTCAATCTAAAATCAGAAACAAGACACTGCTTCTGTTCAGTATAGTTCTGAAATATTAGCCAGATGAATTAGACAATTAGCAAGAAATAAAGTTAATATGGATAGGACAAGAAGAAGATAAATCATCATTATTTGCTATTGGCATGATACTCTGCATAGAAGAATCCAAGGATTCCAGCAAAAGATTCATAGACTTAACAACAAAACTTAGAAGGATTTAGGGTCAACACTCAAAAGTCAATAACATTCTCTTACCTGAACAACAAACTCACTGAAAGAGAAATTTTAGAAGCAATAGCTTTCATAATAACATCAAGAAAAATGAAATACTTAGGAATCAATCTAACAAATGAAGTGAAAGATCAATACACCAGAACTACATCACTCTGAAAAAGCAGATTGGAAGTATATCAGAAAAT
>NW_004524623.1:11409880-11430402 GCF_000260255.1 Octodon degus
ATCAGTTGAGAAATGCGAACTAAAACAACACTGAGATTCCCTCACACTTCAGAAAAAATGTCTACCTTCAAGAAATCAACCACTAACAAATTCTGGTGAGGCCAGGGGAAAAATGAAGCCTTCCCAATTGTTAGTAGGAGAGTAAACTGGTACAAGCATCCTGGAAATAAATACTGAAATTCCTCAAAAAAAAAACCTGAAGTACACATTCCATTTGACCCAGGTGTTCCTCTTCTAGGTATCTTTTCTAAAGAGACTGTTGTTGTTGTTGTTGTGGTGGTTGTTGTTGTTGTTGTTTTCTAGGCATCATACCACAGTGATACAGGCATGCCCATGTTTATAACAGCATTAACTTATAAGAGCTAAATCTCAGAAACAGCCCATTCCCATCAATAGATGAATGGCCAAAGAATATATGGTTTTATGTACAATCTATATACTGTGGCATAAAGGAATATAAACTTGAGTCATTTTTAGGTAAATGGAAGCACCTCAAAAATATAAATAAGGAAATTACAACACACACTTTTAAATATCACACTGTGTCTTTTCTCTGAGAAATGCAAAGAATAACTATGGAGCAAAGTGAAGGATTGATATTTGGAACTGGGAAGAGCATGTTCAAATAGGAAAGGAACAAGGTAGAAAGGAAAGGGGAAAGAAGGGGAAGAAGAACCAAAGAGAATAGAAGGAAAAATAGAAGCAAAGCTTTTATAAATGGGGAGGAGAAGGGCTGTGGGGAGGGAAAGGGAAAGGAAAAAGAATTAACATATATTATATACAGTCACAGACAACCTATGAAGAATGAGATCATTATGTAGTATGAATATGTACTAATAAAAATGTAATAAAAAGAAAAAATGATAAGTCAGTTTATCAAGAATTAAAAACATCTGCTGTGTAAAAGAAAAAGAAGATCGCAACAGTACTATTATTATTCTCCCCTTCTAAGGTCTTATCTAAGGGTACAGCTGTACTATTGCAACATATCTGAATTTTTTCCATATTCATGAACTTTTCATGACACAGAAGGCTGAAGAGTACTAAAAATATTATGACAGTAATATTTTCTACATGCACTAGGAGACTTGGCATAAAATTCTTAATTCACACACCATTGGAAGAAAATTGAATAACATAATTTTACAGATGAGAAAAGGAAAAACCCAATGTCAATCAATTTCTCCAATTACCATAGAGACCAGAAGCAAAAAGAAACAGATCTATATTATCTGAATTAAGCATATATCCTTAAACACTTGTTTTATTGTTAATAAAGAATATACATACTGTATCAAGCTCAGTATTTGCCTACATGTGAATATTTTCACTTATAACAAGATAATTCTCTTTGGACAAATGGAATTTCTAAACTTCTAAAGCGACACTCTAAAATTGTAAAGAAATTGAGAAGTCTAACAACATTGATAAGTGTTTCTTCATATCTCGTTTCAGGCATGAAACTGGAAAAATTTCAAACTAGATAAATGATTTTTTAAATATATATAATAAAATATATAAATAAGAGATGAAACAAGATATGTAAATTTTTCAATTTCAGTAAATACAAATTAGACACTTAAAACAGATTTTAATAGTGTTTGACATTGATGATACCATTCCATACAGATTGGAGATTAGAAAATAAGTACTTATATCTTTTGAAAAAGTCAAGTTAACACTTTTGCAGAAATTTATGTAAATGAAGACACAAAAAATGGCTATTCAAAGTGGGTAGAAGAAAATAAAGTACTTGAGATTTAAATACCACTATATAAATCCATACCCAGTGTTAAAAGCATCTTACCTCAACACTATCGACTCATCACTTATTTAAATATGTATTAGAGGTTCTGGTGCTTTCAGTCTCTGCCAGTTAGTTCAGTTACAGGTTTTTCCTCATGTACTTTTCTCAGCTGAAATGTCTTCATCTACCCATTCAACCATTCAGTAAATTCTTTGAAAACCACTTGAAATTCACTCTCTGTGATAAAGATATTTCAAGCTCATGTCGTTTGAGAACTCTGCCAGTATCGATCCTATCATGCTCTGTGGATACGATTTTGTTCTCAAAATTCTTTAGAAGTGTTATTTTAGTAGAGGCTTATCATTTATATGTTATTCAGACAGTAAAGTAAAATTGGATATCCTGTATTATCTATAACTTAGCCTCACTAGTGATGGTGAATTTATGGTCCATGTGTTATTGGGTTTTTCTTTCAAGACAAACTAAGTTAATGAGTTATTTCTTTCTAAACTAAAGCTTCAGTATTCAGGTGTAATTGTGATGTTGGCACTTTTCTGTAATTGAGTTTTTGGTTACACTTTAGGCACTTCTCTCTGAGAGGTTCATCATTGCTGATCTCATGTCTACATTTCTGTTCACTCAGGCAGAAATAGGAATAAACCAACAAACTAATGAACAAAGAACCAAAGGTATTGCTTGGATATATTTCATGTGTTTTCATTTAAAACTGTCTCTTCCAGTTTCTCTTTGATTTTCTTTTCTTTTTTTTTTTTTTTGCTGACCACTATAAATAATTTAGTCAAGATTGTTTTATTTTGAAAAGTATGATAATAATATTTCATGAAAGTTTTCATCATTTGTTATATAAAAGTATTTCTAGGAGAAACACCTGTAAATATTTAGATCTTAAATAAAAAGAATCAAAGTATATGTAAAAATTTTAGTGCCACCTAATATATGTTTGTGTTGCATATATTTCTTCTTAATTTACACTGTGGATCAAAACTTGCCTCTCATGAAATTCTGAATATATTTTCTAGTACTCTGAGTGATACAACCTCACTGAAAACTCAATTTGTATGGCATCACTCAGTTATTTCACTTTTAATATATTTTAATAACATGTCGTATTATTTAACCTGCCTCTTTTCCAATCTCTACATAAAATGTGAGTTATTGTTTATCACCCATGGATTATGTAGAAATAAAACTTGTGGATACAATATTAGGTATATAAATTAAATTTTAAAGGTACACAGAGAACTTTTTATTGTACTTGGTTTATAAGTACATGCTTTACAAAGATATATGTTAGAATATATTCAACAGGTCAATGAATGACAAATTTAAAATTACTTTGAAAAATGCACACTTTTAATAAAGTCTATCCAATAAAGTTGTGAATACCAATATTCATGCAATTTACTTCGAGAAGAAAATTAATTTTTCAGGTCATGTTACCCACCTGCAAAATGTAAAATAATTTGATTTTCATAAATGTTGTTTGGTTTAAATAACACAAGTAAAGTATTCCTACTGGGAAAGGGTAATACATTTAAAAAAGTGAAGATCTCTGAAAGAAGAAAAAGAAAAAAATGCTGATAGGAAAGGAAAGTATAAAAATGGGCTTTTTCTTTCTGTATATAGGTTCTCTGTTATTTCTGTCAAGCTGGTGTTCTCTCAAGCTTTACTTTATCCTATACTATGAGCCAATACATTTTTCAAAAATTGTGCCCATTACAGTCATATCCTTGTGGATTCTGTGAAGGTGCTGTGCACCCAACTTCATCCCTTTCTTCCTGTGCCATTTCCAACCACTAAGCAGGCAATCACATAAATATTCTTCAGTGATTCCATTGTCACACATATTCCTTCAAACTGATTTATGTTTTATGAGTTCTCCCAGTTTGAAATACAGTGTAGTGCAATCATTAGAAGTGAATTGCATGTCAGATAATTTTATATTGAATTCCAGTTCTCAGGATTGCTGTATATGGGAGCTTGAGCAATTGCTTAAATATCTATGCTCCCCTAGTTTGTGAAATGGAGCATCAAAATGTGAATCAAACATTCTAATACATCAGGCACACTGCAAATTATAGTGAACAGTAGTTGTTTTGTCTTTCTGTCCTTCATCCTCCTCCTCCTTTATATCTTATTCCATCTTACAATCCTTACTTCAATATTAGGTCTACTTTAAGATTTATAGTACAAGAAGAAAGATTTCTACTAATAGTATTTGGACAGTATATCCTGTCTGCATCTTGCACTATGAATAACCACTAAGAAGATAAGAATGTGCGTTTTGTTGATTATTGAAACTGTCCTAATCGATTTTGAAACTGTGTCATTGATATCTGTTTTACTTCTTTTTTTTTTTTTTTTTTTGTGGAACCAGGGATTGATCTCAAGTCCTTATGCTTGCCAGGGAAGCGTTTATTCCACTGAGTCATCTCCCTGGCCCTGATATCTGTTTTTCAATAAAATTAATAAAAATAAGAAACAATTCATTTAAAAAAAGATTTATAGTACACCTGATAGACTGTTTCTATTTTGAACTGTAATGATTTTCATTGTTGCTATCACATTCTGGGGTATATGATGAAATATGAAATATTATGTAATATCTAGTATTTTATATAAATATGTAAATTATATAAAAATATATAAATATTTTCCAGTACGAAATACTAGACACCAAATACTTGATACATGTACCACTTGGTGTCCTCACAATTAAACATATATTAAATTTAAAGAAAATAATAGAATTCAATATGTAATTTTATGATTCAAAACAATTTGTTGGAGGAAAGAACTCAGGTATACTATCAATGAGATACTTTTTCTTACCTTATACTATGGATAAAACTTGCCTCTCATACAATTCTGAATGTATTTCCCAGTACCCTGATATAATCTCTCTGAAAGTTCAATTTGTAAGCATTCAAGAAAAATCTTTTTCTTTAAATTTTGAGTATTTGATGAATGTCTATTATCTGAAGAATGACAGAGATTAGGATTAATTGCTCAGGAATAAGCACTTAAAGACTTTTCTTGAATGCTTACAAATTGAACTTTCAGAGAGATTATATCAGGGTACTGGGAAATACATTCAGAATTGTATGAGAGGCAAGTTTTATCCATAGTATAAGGTAAGAAAAAGTATCTCATTGATAGTATACCTGAGTTCTTTCCTCCAACAAATTGTTTTGAATCATAAAATTACATATTGAATTCTATTATTTTCCAACTTTAATATACATGAAAATCATCTCAAAGGATTGTAAAACATGATAATACTGGTTTATTGGGTGGAGTCTAAAAATTCAGAACACAATTTTCACTTAAAGCTGATTTCCTGAGACCCACTACTTTAGGCACACCAAAAATCAACATTCTCTTCAGCTTTTTTCTTCTGACAAATCTCTACAAACTTCTCTTTATTAAAAATTATAGAAATAAGCTATATTTTAAACTGTTTTCCTTCAATAGCATTAATATACATTCAAGTAATTTCTTCTAACATGACTCAGTTTATACAGCTGAAATTCTGGATAAATATTCATCAACAGAAAATAGTACTAAAAATTGTGAAAGGAAGCATAAAATAGTGAATTATTTGGAGTTTTGGAAATCTTTAGGAGCAAAAGTATAGAATGCAAACACTAAAATGGTACTCAGGATTTTCAAGAAGATTTATTTTACATCAATGGGAACTGAAAGGGATCATACCTAAATTATCAGGCTCTGATCTCTGGTGGTACAAGGCTTATGTGGGATAAACAAGCAGGAAGTACTGAGACAGAATGACTTGTCTATTGGTGATTGGCTCTTACAGTGTGGATCATAGTGACCAGCTGTGCCTCACACTGACCAACCACTTCTAACAGCAGGGATTGGAACTGGAGCTATTGTGTGAGCAACTAACAAACTGAAGAGTACTGGCTGGGCGCATCTTCTGCTACATTTCTCCCCTCATTTACTTTTAAGGTGGCCACTCCAT
Source organism: Octodon degus (assembly GCF_000260255.1). Lineage (NCBI taxonomy): Eukaryota > Metazoa > Chordata > Mammalia > Rodentia > Octodontidae > Octodon > Octodon degus. The sequence continues at coordinate 11,415,634 of NW_004524623.1, forward strand.
CCAGGGTAATCAGATAAAGTTTACAGTCTGTTAATAATTGGTTATTCTTCCTGAATCCTGGAAGATTGAGGGTACTAGTGAAACAAAAAGGGGTTGAATTTGAAAACAAAAATCCTAGATAGCTAATAGGAGTTATTTGTATTGTCTAAAGGCTTAGGTGCAGAATCCAACTTAAATGGTAGTAACATTATATGTAACTTTTTAAGAAACAATTGATAATTGAGTCTTCTATCTGAATCCTGAGGTCTAGGAGTGTACTTTTGGTAAAACAAAGATGGCTTGAATTTGAACAACAACATTCTAGATATACAATAAAGAATATTATCATTGTATAATGGCTAATTTCCCTTAAAATGATTCGAAGCACATAAAGCATAAATTTATGTTCTCTGAATTCCTTTTATATCACTATCCCAGCTTAAGTATAGAATGCAACTTAAATGTTAGTAATATTGTGTGTCTTCTTTATATTAGATATATGTATAAGAATGTTATAATATAAAAATTTAATAAATTCTTTTGTATTACCTCAATTTTCAAGAAATGAGAAATAAATACATTTGCTCTAGTTTCAAATGAAGCATTTGTAAATCTTGATTTTCACATGTATTTTAAACTCATATTCTTTCAGAACATTTAATCAGAAGGTTTTTATCTCATATCAATTAATGTATCTAGATTTAGTTAACCTTGGGTAATATAATAAATTATTCTCACCAAAACTCACTTCCCTTGCAGCATCTGGTTGTCCATGAAGCTCTACCTTTGATGATTTTCTAAGTCTTCCCTTTCTTGAGTCATTTTGTCAACATGCAGACAATGGACTATGCTAATGACATACAGAGTTTTGTATTCACTTTAGACTTACTTTTGTGTACACCACAGAAGTTGCATGCAGTAGCCTTCTGGATATTTGTATCAGCCTCCTCCTAAATCCCTAAAACTCAACATTTCAGGAGAAGCAAATACTTTTCATCGTTTTCAGAAAATTGAGTGATTGTCACATATCTCAATTATGAATATAACAAGTCAAGTAAAATCTCTTCTAACTTTTTTCTTCTTCCACTACTCATGCATCCTGAATAACCAGTCTTAAAAATTCTGTTAAGAAAAATAAACTGCATGTGTAGAATCCTGCTCATTTGGGTTTCACTGGCTCATACTGGCTTCTGAAAAGGCTTCTTTGTGATTTTTTTTGTTCCCTACTCATTCCCTAAAGAAAACCATGGTTCTGCAACTGCCAATCTATGAAGGGTCCTTCTGCTTGATTTAGACAGAAACCAAGATTGACAAAGCACAGCTCTTCTGGCAGCTCTGAGGCAGCAGTTGACAACAGTTAAAGCTAGATGCCAATAGTTGACACTGCCTGTTCCTGGTCTTTGCATCCTGCTGGCTATCGCCATTTGTTGCTGGCTAGTGCCAGATGCAATCAAGGAACTCTGTTGGTTGCTGGTCTCTTTTCCTGCTGGCCGCTGCCATTTTGTAGCACCTGCTTGTTTGAAATGCTGCCAGTTGACCTTGACAGGTGCTGGTCTCAATTGTTGTCTTCATCAGCTGGGGTTGCTAGAGCCCTTCAGAGCCAATAGTCTCTAGTTTATTCAATCATGCATTTACTTTTAAGGAGGCCACTCCATCCAGGGTAATCATATAAAGTTTACAGTCTGTTCCAAGCCCAGACAGCAATGGCAAGAAGAAACACTAAAATGATACTCAGAATTTTTAAGAAGATTTATTTTACATCAATAGGAACTGAAAGGGATCATGCCTAAATTATCAGGTTCTGATCTCTTGTGGTAGAATGCTTATGTGGGATAAACAAGCAGGAACTACTGAGGCAGAATGACTTGTCCATTGGTGATTGGTTCTTACAGTGTGCATCATAGTGACCAGCTGTGCCTCACGCTGACCAACCATTTCTAACAACAGGGATTGGAACTGGAGCTATTGTGTGAGCAACTAACAAACAAGTATACTGGGCATCTTCTGCTACATTTTTCCCCTCTTTTAGCTTACCCACAAAATCTCTTTTGGGTGTATTACATGTGATCTTCTGAGACAAGTCCCAACTCGAAGCAGTTCTGTAAGGCTACTCTGGCAATAGAGTGAAAGAGTTAATCTTATCCATTTCTTCAGCCAGGCTGTGTAGGGTGGATGAACACTAAGTCAATATCAGATGGAGGTCAGGGCTAGTGATACAACAGTGAACCATGAGTAGGCTACAGGGATACTGTGCAAGTACTTTGGCTGGAGATTGCAGAACATATGGTGGGGCACAGGTTCGTCTCTGATTAAGATGACTCTTATGGGAATTCTAGGTAAAGTACTCTGGTTGGATTTGATGTTTCAGCCAATTACACTCCCAGAGGAGACTTAGGACTCTGGAGCCAATTGTTTTGAATGAAGGTTTGGTCAAAATAGCTTTGTTCAAGGTGATCATAGCATGTCTAGCCTGTTGGGCTCCATTCCTAATAGAGTTACTTCTGTCTGTAACAGGATGTACTCAGCGTCTGTCTAGAGATTCATTTTGGCTCAAGAACAGTCCATCAATCATGGTACTGGGTAAGTTCCAGCAGAGCATGTGATACCTGGACTGTTAGTTCTTAGCATAGTGTGAGATTGTTATTATTTTATCAGAAGCATGGGGAGCAGCTGAAGCTGAAGATCAGTCAAACATTTGAACATAGAGCAAGGCCAGACCTGTGAAGATGGAGTGCCCCAGATGAGCCAGGTGAACAAGCTGATCCAGCCTTGTGAACACAAGGCACCTTGAGAAAACTAGGCAAACAAATTGTTAGGCAGAAGGATTTCACCTGACATCAACCTGTTGAGCATATAAATTAATACACTGTATTCATTGGGCAGATTTTTTTCTCCACTAAAAGAGAGGGAGAAAAAAAAAAACACCTAACCTCTGCTTTCTGTATTTTTACTCTGGCCTTTATGGCCCTTCTGAGGGAGTTTTTGAAAGCTGAGCTGGATGTGGTCCAGAAGCACAGTGGCTATTCAATCATGGAAGCAAATGGGAGGTAGACTTTGGTGACCTGATCCAAATATTTGCATAAGTAGAAAATTGAGTGCTCCCAGGGGTGAATAGTCTGAGTGAAAATCATTACTTTTGTAAATTCAAAGATCCAGATTCTGTAGAAGCCAACAGCTTCAAGAAATTTGTGGAGGGTTTTTTTTCCCCCTTGTAACCAGTTTCTGCCAGATAATGTAGCAGAGCTTTTGCATCGCCAGAGAAAATCTTGGGTGTCATTAATTAGGATTATAGAGATATTTTCCAAAGAGCGTAAATAAGTTTTGAACTCTACAAGATTGGACCCAAGTCAGTTAGTTGACTTTTGAGTCCAGAACTGTGGTCCTTCTGAGTAAAGGCAAAGAGGAGATAATTGAGAGTAGCAAACACTGGCAGAATAAAGAATCCTTTAGATCCAGGTAGGTGTATCAAAGGCTGTTGGGGCAGAAGACTGAGGCAACTTATACAGAAGGCCATTACAGTGGCATTGGCAGTGCAAAGCTCTTGAACTGGCTTTATAGGCAGGAGAAGTATATTTAACCATATTGACAATCTATAAACATTATTGCTGTCTTGAAACCCCATTTTCCCTCCAGAGAAATCATGATAGAGAAAAAAAGAACAGAAATAGGCTGAGAGAAGTTGATAGGAACTTGGCCAAGCTTTCTGTTACTGCTTCCATGAAAATAATGGGAATGTTTCCAAACCCTTGAGGAAATGGAGTAATGGTTTAAAAAGCTTTTATAGGTTGGGAACTGCAGAATGTAAGATGATGGCTGTACTATTGCTGGCATGATCTTGTCCAAAATGGTTAATAATCTATCAGACTGATGTGTAGCTGGATGCTTGTCTGTACTTTTTAGGACATCTTACAGCAACATGGGGTTGCAATGAAGTGGCATGGTTGATGGCTACACCTCAAAATGAGTGTTGGATTACACCTCTAGAGGACAATTTTCAAAATTTGAGGACTGTGGTTCTTTGTCTCAGGCTGATGCAGGAGTTATTTTGCTCTCTAGGAAAATGTAGGATTAAACAAGACGTTGGCTGACTGGCTCAGTGACCAAAATTTGTTTGGTGAGAGGCCTTTTCAGGCTGTCAGCTCATTCCTGGCGGCTGTGGCTAGAGTCAACAGTCCCCCAGTTGCCCCCGTGATGGTATCTTTTTGACTGAAGGGACTTTTGACAAAGGCAGACAGTTGTGTTCAATTGCCGACCAGGAAATTCATAGGTTTGCCCTCAACTTTTGCGATGACCATGGGCTTTTGGGGGTCAAATTGGACAGTGCTCAGGCTGTTGTATCATCAAGGACTGATAAGGCCAGGAGAAGTTCATGTTGAGGTGGGCCTGGATAGTCAGGTTTCTTCGTGTCTTTCAGATGGAAGGGGAGTTTATTTTTGTGTCTCTAGCCATTATAGTCAGAGAGTATGGTCATCTATCACATTGGATTTTTTTGCAAACATAAGGTGTTTTTTCTTTAATCAGGTTTCTGAGTAATAGTGGGTGATGGGTTTTTGTCTCATTTTTTTGTCTTTGAGAAACACTCAACTAGATTGTTTCTAGTCAATGTGACCTATGCAAAAGGCCATAGATACTCATTAATCAGGGGTGATAGTCCAATTTTTCCTTATTTTAATTGTGGAACTCAGGAGGACTTGCTAATAGCCACTTCGGTTGAACATTAGATGACTCCATACAATCAGGGTAGGTATATGTGGAGGGAGGGATGGGCTCTGTGGCCTGTGTCTCAATGCAGGCAACGGCTAGCTGCAGCCAGTTCAGTTGACTTGAAGCAGATGAATTAGGAGTGGGGACCAAAGCTTTGGGTGTTGTAAACACATGCAATTGCCAACGAAGATGCCAAGGTGGAATTTTCCAGGAAAATTCCTTTTTCTTTCATTGAGATGGAAAGAGCAGTTAGATTTCATTTATAATACATAAAAGCCCTTCTTGCAGTAAGGGACTGTGGGTTTTTACTAATTAATTTCTATCTCTGACTCCCTACATGTGTGTTATGAATCCTTGAATAATGGTGCAGCAGGGAAAGGGTTTGTGCCCCTCAGAGAGAGACTATTCAGATACTTGCCCGGATGTGCCCCTCACAAGGACTTAGGCTTGACATAGCTAAAGAGGGTGCAAGGCTTCTGTTGTACCACATGTTGATGGTTCCAGAACCAAAGATGAGAGCCCAATTTGCCTCCTGATCAGGGCTTCCCAATTTTAGTGCATAGACATGCAGCCTGTTGCTTATATGGTCTGTTCTACTCACTCCACCTTCATTCAGCAGGCATTCAGGGATTAGATATTCTAACCTCCTCTTCCCTTGAGAATGGACTTAACTAGCAAGAGTTGATCAAGATCTTCTTTTGCTCAAGCTAAGCAGGCATGACAGACTAACTGGGGTGTCCCTGGGGTGGTCTTACTAGAATTACGCAGGGAGAAACACATACAGACATACAGACAGACATATTGCATCCTCTTATTTTGGGGGTCTGATGTGAGCTGCTCCAGTGGGGATCCAGAAATCCTCCTTCAGAAATTTGAAAAGACTCAAGAAATCTTCAGACCACATCTTCCCATTGGAATCTGGAGACATCGTTGCTCCATCTGTGAAGACCAAGAGTGGTGATCAAAGAGGTCAACATGGTCAATCTTCCCTACTTGTGCAACAGATAAAATGGCAAAAAAGAAACACCAAAAAGACACCCAGGAGTTGAAGGCAATCTTAGTTTACAACAACAGACACTGATTGGGATCATTCCCAAAATAGTATGTCCTGATCTCTAGTAATCTGAAACATGTGAGATAAGCAAGCAGGAAATACTGAGGTGGAAAGGCTCCACAATTTGGAATTGGCTCTTACAATATGCATGACAATGAACAGCTATTTCTAACAAGCAAAGTAACAGGAACTGTAATCAGAACTATAACCTTGGCAACTAGCAAAGTAAAGTATACTAGCTGTGAGGGGCATTTTCTGCTGTAGTACTAGCCAAGAAATAAATCCTGTGCTAATGTACTGAAACACCAGAGTGAGGCTCTATGTTAGCATGACACATGCAGCAGAACTGTGCTGTCAGAAAGAGAGGTATATCATGCACAGGTACAAATTCCCTATGATGAATGTGATCATTGTGTAGACCTAAATTGTACCGAAAGACTTAATTAAATTAAAACTAAACTTAACTAATTAAAACTAAACCAGAGGGAACCCTCCCACACTAACTGAAGAAGTGTGAGCAAAGTACTCTTTCTTCAACAGCTGCAGGCCACAAATTGGCCCAAGAGAAAGCCTGACTATTGATACAAGTAGATAGGTGCGACCAGCCAGCTGTAGTGATCCTGGTGGCGATTCAGGAAAGGTCAGAAGACACTAGCAGTTTGATTGAGAGTTACTATATGACCATGAAAACTGTGGAGCCAAAGTCAGGGAATCCTTGGGAGGGCTAGATGTGTTCAGCACCATTTACTGGTGGGAAGTTGGAGGTTGGGAAGCTTGGTGAGATTAGGAATGGGCAAGCCTATCCCTCATGCAAAGAGCCAGCAGCAGTAACTAGAATGGTAGGAACTGAGGGGTAGCACTGTTGAAAGCCAAGCGGCACCTCTTGGAAGACTGTCCTGGAGGCCAGCACTTGCTAACTACCCAAGGACATTGTCTGTAATTAGTGAAAATTTCCCAGATAGAGGGTGAGTAGCAACAAAGGGATGCTGGAAGAAGAGACATGGAAGATGCTGGCCAATCTGCTGCCTTCCAGGCAGCTTGGGCAAATGGAGAGAGCCAGTCACTCCTTGTACTCTCATAAACAGAAGCAGTTTTTATAACTGCTACAAATCTTCAAAAATTTTGTTTTGTTTTCTGTTGTTATTGTTTCATTTTGTTTATTTCAACTGTTTGGTGACTATATATAGTCATCACTGCATATGCACAGGTTTTTTTTTTTTTTCAGGTCCCTCATGGACACAAAAGGCCAAGGATGTGGGAATTCCTTAAAGTAACATACTATTTACATATTGTCTATGCCCACCCCATCCTGTTTACTTTAAGTCATCACTAGATTACACATATACTATACAAAATGTTGTTGCTATATAAGAAATTATCATATAATATTATTTTTAATATCTGTGTCAGCACAGATCTAATTTTTCTTGATATTAATCCATTATTTATTGAACAATTGACTATACTTGAATCACAGTTTGATATGTAGTTTAGATGATGGTGTGAGTTATAGACCTAGTTGTACCAGAAAATGCCCATGCACTAATAGCCAGGGCTTTTGGAAGAAGATTGGACCATGAGGGACACTATAGCAGGCTTGCTGTGAGGAGGAGTGGCCTTGTCAGGGAAGGTACATAGTACATCCCTGGAAGCTAAACCTGAATGCATGTTGTCTCCCTCTGCAGCTCCCTTCCTCCATCTCTGCTTCCTGGCCACCAAGACCTGAACATCTTTCTCCACCATGCCTCACTGCCTTGCCATTCCTGCCCTGGAACCAGTCAACCATTGTCAGCAAATGTGAGCTCAGATAAAGCTATCCTTCAGTCTGTGCATACAAGTTTGGATTTGTTTAGTTTGGGTACTGGGAATCAAACTCGGGCCCTTGTGCTTACCAGGCAGGTGCTCATGTCACTGAGCTATCTCCCAGTCCCTCAATTTGTGATTGTTGGGAACTTTGTCCAAACCATGAGGAAAGCAACTAAGACAGGTAGTTAAAAACTAAAGTAAGATTATATTTCATGTTATGAAAATAGAGTTGATATGTCAAGTTTTAAATAGATTTATTGCGATAACATTAAATAGTTGTGACAAGAGATCTATATGGTTTTCTAAAATTTTAATTACAAACCTTACTAATATAGTTATGTATTTGGAGGTCATGTATATTGCTGTCATAAAAATGATTATTTTCCTTATCACTGTATATTTAAAGTGTCACAACAAAAAGAAATATTCCCAATTAGATATTGAAAGTTAATATGTGTTTTATTTGAATTATTTAGTTACTAACTTGATGAACAAGTGTTGTATTTATATAAATATAATATAGATACAATGATAAAAGAGCATAACATGCATATTATGTACTATAATAATCACCAATCAAAATATTTCAGTGGTTCATAGAAAATAATTAAAACACTTAATTGATTTTATACTTAATGCGTCATATAAATTTAATATTATATTAGTTTATTTACATAATTTAGTGATGGAAATGACTGCAAATGGCTCTGAGCAGGACCTAATATTAACCAACTGGCTTTTCATCTTTACTTGTGAGTCTGTCCCAGGCCTAGGTCCCTTGTCAGGAGACGGGCAGCGGATTCATAGTAAGTGAACTTCTGTGAGTCACTGCTCCCAATTCAGATCTTTAGTGGCCTGTGAGGTTGTGAAGCCTAAGGACAAGACAATGGAGGGTTCCTGCTCCAATCTCAATCAACTACAGAGCCATCTTAGCTGCAGGTGTCCCATTCCTAAAGTGAATGTCAACCTGCAGATGAAAGAGTCTTCTAATTAGCATAATTTACTACTTGGCGAAGTCTTTCAACTGACTCCCAAGGTCCTGCTGAGGTTTCCATGTTTTCCACAGCACCCCTTCTTTTGTTTAAAAACCAGATAAACACGGATTGCCAGAGAAATTCTGTCTCAGCCTCTAGAGACTCTCAAATTCTGCTAGAGGATTTAGGTCCTCCCAGAGCCCTAAATTCACACCACTTGTCTCTATGATGTAAGCCTTCACCAACCACTGATTTGGGAGGTTGCAGGCCTGATCAGTCTGTGATAATTTAATATTATATAATTGCATATTATTAACTATAATTTATTTTATATTATGTAGTCTCATATCTATTAATTTTATTAAAACTTGTAATTGTATGTGTTTATTTTTTGCTCTCTTCTTCATAATGGTAGTACACTGAAGTACTCTTGAAGTATAGTCCATGGATTGAGCAGTAAAGATACTCTGTCTCCATTATGACTCGCAATGATCCTGTCTCCTAATATTCCCTGACTTGTGCAAACTTCTTCCGCTAAATTTGTTGTATGTAGATTCCAGCTTCTAAGTCAAACAAAGGTTTCAGTGATGATGTATGACTGGAACACTAAGTCCTGAAGTGTATATTTTCTTTATTGTGCTTACAGTTCTTCTTTTTTAGATCACAGACTGTAAGATGGGTCGTTGCTATACTCTTGACACACTCACACCAAAGACTGACATGCTTGAACACCATGAATATAAGTGGGCTGGACGTGGATTGTTCATCTTAGTAAGCAACCCCAAAGCAGATCCTAAATAGGACTCCTCCAGGGTTCTTGCTGGGTTCCTGATTGTAAATTATGTGTTTTTTAAATTTTTGTTTTAAACCTCTAGGTTTGGGGTATATGCTTTAGATAGCAATGTATATACCAAATATATAACCATAAGAGATTGCACAGTCAGGCATATAAAGTCATTTAATAATCTACTAATCTGTGGAAATGTATCATGCCTCTGTTTTTGAGAAAGAATTTAAAACTTATAGAGGTGATGTCTATTTAAGAGTGCTTTTACTTTTATATAGTTGGATATCCTAGCAGCTATTAGAATAAGTTTTTAAAAAGTCAGAAAGTTGAAGAACTAAAGAGAGTTGAAGCACATCCAAGAATATTGTGGACAATTCTAATTTTAATTAGTAGATTGCAAACACCTTTTACTCAATAAATTCGTTCTTCTTAAAGAAAACTCTAGATGCTGCTTTTTAAATTCCAGGGCAATATACAAAAACATTTTAAATATATGAAAAATCAGACTGAGCAAAATAATCTGATTTATTATAGAATTAAAGATATATATGAGTTTTATTTACAAATGAAGCATACCTTATCTTCATAAACATATGAAAATAAGAATCACATTAATCAATCTCCTTTAAACTAGAACTCTTAAACATTCACGTAAATACGGGCTAGTTCAAATCAATCAGAATTCTTTGGATGGCTATTCGCTTGTAAATTGAAAGATTGTCGTGTAAATATACATAAAAGAGTTATAAATCAGAGGGAGGGAGAAATTGTATGAATATGCAAATTGACCAAGAAACTTGAAGCTCAGCATTCCAGCAATCCAATTACCAAGAAGCCGATTTTCCATCCGAAGGAAGCGTGAGAGGACCGCAGCTTCATCACAGCTAATGGCTTCTTCCGGCGCAAAATGAGTCGGTTCCCAACGGTTACATTCTGGCAGCCCGATCAAAAAGGTGCTAGCAGAAGTGTAAACGTAACTACGATCAGACTTCCAAGTCTGAAGGAAAATGCTCTCCTACAGCTAAGATTTTGGGGGGAAAGAAGTGAAAAGAGAGAAGAAAACAAGACTGTGGAGAAATAGATAGCATCCAATGGTTTGGCAAAGCAAAAGAACAGGTGTCCTGTAAGACACTTCACCTCATTTTATCGTACCACATAAAACTGGGAAAATTAAAATTGAAGGAGGGAGCAGAGTTTTCCTTTTCTATTTTTTATGAGCTAATCATTAATTTTCATGCTACTATAGTGGAATTTGGATATAAAAATAGAAATATAAGGAAAAAGTAGAAGTATTAAATGAAACTCACTCTTTGCAAAACAATATTATTTTACAGTTGGAAACCTATCCACTTAAACAATTTAAACGTGTAAACAAAATACTAGATCTTATGAAGCATCATTAAATAAAACAATCATGCTTAGAGAGTTCCTTGGAGTTAGATGAAATAATCTGGGCTCATCAAGGTATTTCAGGAATTGATTTGGTTCACGTCAAGTTTCTCTTTCGCTTAGTAGTGTCATTTAAGTTACAGACATGAAGGTATAATTCAGGTGATGAGAACTGCATATTTTTTAAAACTCCTAAATATTGTTCCTACCTATCATACTGTGTAAAAATACAGATAAATGTATAACACCCAAGACACCACCTCAGGATTTTACATCTCCTCTGGGTTTTGCACAGGCAGCCCCAATACTCACAGCAGCTTAGGGATGTAACTACTTTATAGTCTTAGTTTCAAAAATTGTGAAAGAACTACCATGGCAAAAGAATTAGTTTCAACTCAGTGGAATGTAATGCATTTGCTGGAGACATGTGAGTTTTTTTTAAATTAGCATTTGTTGGCTCGAACAATCAAGATGAAGAAAACAATAATTTTATACTCTGTTGAACAGAGCATTTAGGAGATCCACTAGTTCCAGTGACAGGAAAATTGCTATGCTACTGACAAACATATTACTGGAAAAAGAGTTAAACTAAATTTTATATCAAGGCTCAAGTCAACAAACATGTTTTCTTGTTAAGCTTTGATTGAGAGGTGAAACCATGAAAAATCAATAACCTGTTTGAAAGAGTAAAAGATATGATATTAAAGTGATAGTCGGTGAAGAAATGAGTGCGTGGCATTTCATATATCAAAAAGAAAAAGTTGGTCTCATTTTTTTCTGTGCTGTGCTTTTCAAATTTCCTTATGATAGTTGAAAACAGAAACTGAGAACAAGTTTAAAGTTTGAAACTTCCTATGTTGATGGTGAGTAGAATGTTACTGGAACATGATACACTTACTTAACTGCTTATTTACATCTTTGACACAGTGGCAAACATCTTCCAAAAGTCTGCTTTATTCTGTGATCTTTTCCCCATCAATGAAAAAGGTTAAAGGTAAAATCAGTCATAATTACTTTGTTAGCGAATACTATAAGCTAAACCAATCTCAGTGTAACAGAATCTTCTCTAGAAATAAATGTGATGCAGAATATTTTAGCTTATCATTTGTTCAAAATGAAAGTTTGTGACCAAAATAGTGATGCCTGATTGGTATGTTGCATCCACAATTTTCTGTGCACAGCGTAGCTTGGAACAGGGGCAAGAGCACAGAACTGGATAAAATCGTTCTGTCCTGATGGCTGATCAGAGCTAATATAGCCATAGAAAGGAATGGAAGCATACCAAAGAGGTGCTCACTGTAGTAGCAGTCCACATTGAAGATAGGCTCAGTGAATGTATAAATCACAAATGTTACCAGTCTTGAGAGCATCGTATGTCTCTGTGCTATAAATATAGTCGTGGGACTGCTATATCCTCCTGCGCTACTGTGTAGGTATATGAGGCAGTATAAATTAAGCCTACCAAATAAGGTATGCAAATATTGACTTATGAGGTGCAATTCACTTTTGGTTTAAGTGTATATTATAGCAATATTAATAACTTGCTTTAATTATTTTGGAATTTATTTCAGCCTAAAGTTTTATTTGATATTGCACATTTAAAGTAAATGTAGTATGAGCTTAATTTGTTAGAGCCAGAGACTTAGATATTTGTGGTGATTGACAGTACTACGATACATTGAAGCTGATTTCAGGATATTTTATTGAAATTAGTCCAAGGTCTTCAAAGGGTGATTCACAGGGGTTGAAAGTTCACGAGGAACCGCAAATTTGAAAGACAAGTCACCTGTAGTATTGTCAAAATCTATAAAATATGTATGGATAGGGCTGGGGAGACAGCTCGGCAGTCTAAGCACCTGCCTGGCAAGTGCAAGGACCTGGGTTTGATCCCTCATACTGCATGCCATGTTGCAGTGTAGGCCACCCAAACTGGGCATGGTGGCGCGTGCCTATAATCCCTGTGCTGAGGAGGCTGAGACAGGAGAATCGAGCATGAGCTACGTAGCAAGACCCTTTCCAAATTTAAATATATATGTATATATTTATGCATGTACATATCAATATACATATACATATATATAACTTTCTTGGATCTAAAAGTATAGACAATTAAATTTTAATATATATGCAATTAAAACTAATACGCATGAAGAAAGTTCTAAAGTTCTTTATGACTCAGCAAAGTGAAAAGCTAGATTAGATTTAGCATCATCAAAAAGTTTACATATGACAAGGATTGTTAATCATGTTGTCATCATTTAAGTGACAGAGCTTCTATATTTTAGTTTGCTCATAGCATGGTCAGGGGACACATACTTCAGGCTCTTTTGAAACCTATGTACAGATGACTAAACTCTATCTAATAGAAAGTGCTTATGCAATTTCTAAGTAATGTCTTTTAAAGCAACTTGATCACCCTTACCAAATGCCATCCCAACTTCATACGGGCTGTAACTTGAAGTTGATTGTTTTGTGCAGATTTGAACTGAGAAGACAAGAACAAAATCCAAAACAGATAGCACATACCACTGGGAAAACAGAGTAGTTTGACTTCTTATCCCCCCCAAACCACCTATTGACCTTGATTATGAAACGTATAAGCATTAGATCCTCCTAAACCCACAAATATACCTACCATACATTATATTGAGCTTCTTTATCACTCTAATACTTAATTAAAAATTCCATGGAAATCTCACGCATGTGAGGTTTACATTTCTTTACAAATACCATGTTGGAGATTCAATGGTTAATCTGTATACTAAAATATGATAATCTCTAAGGTTTATTACAATCGTTTCTTATTTTGTTTAGGTAAATGGAAAAGGTAGAGTAACCTAAAAGTAAAAAAATCTACTAAATTATGTCAAGTATTTTCAAATTACATGAAATTATAATAAAATAATACATGTGCTCATAGTATAAAAATAAACTTATGACCTTAAAATGTGTGAACTGATTTGAAAGTCAACATGTCATATATAGCTGAACCAAACAATTTTCAGAATATTTCCTCCATACAATTGTTTTGTTAATTAAAAAAGATTTAAAGGTCATGACACATAAACAGTACATTATAAATTTCACATAATTTCAAAATATTCTTGCTATTGTTCCTACTTAAAGTGAAGAGTGAAATATCTATAGTTTTGATCAATGATTAATGTTGAAAAAGTAAAGTCAACTTTGAGCTTAGTAAAGCAATCTTTTTAGCAGGGCAGGGATAATAAAATAGTGAAAACTAAGGTAACCGATAACCCCATTTACAAGATCTATAAATAACTACAAATAAAATGCTATGGCTTGTGTCTAGTTGTCCTCTCAAAGCCTCATGCAGTCCTGGAGAAGACTTCTAGAGTTTGTGATTGACTCATGATCCACTGGGATTATGAGTGTGAGTGCTGCTGGGATTATAGGTTTGAGTACTATACCCAGCTTGGGGTGGATAACCTGAATAGAGCTTAAGGGAGACAGACTTGCTCTCTATTTCCATTGTTGCTGTAACTCCCATTTTCTCTGCTCTTTACCACTGCCATGAATGGCTGCTCTCTGCCATATGCTGCTCTGCCTTGGAGCCAGCTGAGTATGGACTGAAACCTCCACTAACTGTAAGCTAAATAAACCTTTCCTTCCCTAATTTTGAGTGTCAGGTATTTGTTCCAGTGACGAGAGAAGAGTAACTAAGGCATAACACATTATAACTTCCCAATCAGTAAATACATGCAGCAATAATTTAGTTTTAAAGATATTTGTAAAAGTTAGTATTTTTTTTAATTTTTAAAAGATTTTTTCATTGCAGGATATTTACCATTTATGTATCTATCATATCTATCTATCTATCTATCTATCTATCTATCTATCTATCTATCCACCTACCTACCTACATATCTTTAATTTGTGGTGCTGTTGGTTGAATCCAGGGTCTTCAAACTGCCCTACACTCAGACTCTCTCTCTCTCTCTCTCTCTCTCTCTCTCTCTCTCTCTCTCTCTCTCTGTATCTGTCTCTGTCTGTCTCTCTGTCTCTGTCTCTCTGTCTGTCTCTCTGTCTCTCTGTCTCTGTCTCTCTCTCTCTCT
>NW_004524623.1:11431065-11442715 GCF_000260255.1 Octodon degus
GTACGTATATATACTATGACTTGCTTAATAGGCTCTTATCCAACACTTTTCATTTGTTTATTCGGAATTCCATTGCTGCACAGAAACCTTTTAGGATTCTCTACTTCTGTTTATTTTTGCTTTATTATGCTATGCTTTTGGGGTTACACTTAGAAAATCATTGTCAAGACCAAAGTCACTGAGTTTCTTTTATGCTTGTCATTATTAAAATGAATTAACCATGTATCATATATCTCTACTTCTCATCTTTCTATTCTTTTGCATTGGTAATGTATCTATTTTGAGGCTATACCATGGTAGTTTTTTTAATATAGTTTGTATTATAATTTGAAAGCAGAGAATGTGATATCTCTAGTTTTTTGTGTGTGTTTATGCTTGTTTCAACTATCAGGATTATTCATGGTTCCAGATAAATTTTAAAATTTCTTTCTATGTCTGTAACAAATGCCATTGGAATATTGAGATGCACTAATGAATCTATAAATAATCTTGGGTGATAAATACATTTTGTAAATTTAATTGATAGTCCACAACTTTGGCAGTAGTTATACCTGTGTTAGTTACTTTCATCAATTTTTTTGTTTTAGTGAGATCTTTCACTTTCAAGTTTATATATATTTCTAAAAATGTAGCTTTCTGATTTTGTAAAAAAATGATAATTATTTGTGTATCATTGTTAATTTGTTAAGTGTTATACATCTATGTATTTTCTTTTTATGCTCTTATTGAAAGTAATATAAGCTCTATTGCTAGATTATTTTATACTTTATTTAGCTTTTAAGTAGCGACACATAGTAGGGATTAAAGCACATATACATGACTGCTGTCACCAGGAACCTGAGTCCTTCCTGATGCCACAAAGAACTGGCCTCTTCCTCATAATCCTCAGATTTTTATGCTTGACAAAAGATTTCACCCAAGACTTACAAGCGGTCATGCAGAAATACAGTTTACTATACAGTGGACAAAGAGAAATTTACATGTAGGGCCAAGCAAAGTGTACAAGGTTAAAATCAGACATCTGCCCAAGAGTTTTGTTACCTTCTTATTTATACAATAGTTGTACCAAGTGTTTAAGGAACTACGGTGATTACGACACTGACTGACATTTTTCTCAAGGTCACTTGCAGTATGCAGTATGCCAAAATGTCTTCCTTATTATTTTCAGATGGTCAATGACCTTAATTATGTAAGAAACTTATGAAAGAAACTTATGAAAGAAACAAAAAGTTCTAATCCAAATCAGTTCTTATCTCAAAGTGGGACTGTCTTCAAACAGTGTTCTCCATTCTATGATTTATATATTAATATTATGTAACTATCATATTAATATAATCTAATTATATAATTATTATAATATTATTCTGGAAATAATGGGCAACGTGGCCAGGTGTTCTATTGAAAGATATGTGCACATGTGTCCTTAAAATGTCATGTGCTTGTCCAATATTTTAGGATCTGAGAACTAACAAATATTTATAGGCGTTTACACACTGAGGTCTTTTCATTTAACTATGAATACATAGTAAAATGAAGCTTTCTTTCTTTAGCCGTGTCAGAGCACACTATTTCAGACCTTGCTTTTGTATCTCAGACCCACCAATGCTCCCCTAGTGGTTGTGCTGTTTGTTGTTCAGTAAGAAAATGAAACTTTTCCATTTTCTATTTAATAGTACAGTGGACAAACAAATACTAGTGTGGACTACTACAAATTCTTTTTTTTTTCTTTCTTTCTTTCTTTTTTTGTGGTAACGGGGATAGAACTCGGGACTTAATGCTTGACAGGCAGGAGCTGATGCCACTGAGCTCTCTACCGTGCCCAACACTACAAATTCTTAAAATGCCTTTCCATAATATCACAGTCTTGGCTGAAATTACTAATATCAGAGTACTTGAGCAAAATATCGTTGCTGTATCTGCTTCATAGATTGTCTATTTATTCAGAATATAATGCCTAATATCACATAACAGAATGTCTTTCTTTTAGCATACATTTATCATCATCATCTTCATCATCATCTTCACCAAGAAAGGCAAAAAGACTTAAAGAAATTTACTGAAGATTGGTAAAGATGAAAATCCTCACAAAATCAAACAACCCAATTTTATTATTCTTTTAGAACTTATGTGTCTTGGGGACTGGTGAGATGGCTCAGTGGTCTAAAGCACCTACTTAGAACAAGCTTAGCAAAGCACAGGGAATACGGTTCAATCCCCCAGCACCACATACCAGCCAGCCCTGCCCCCTGGTGGGCTGAGCTGCCCCCCACACACACACACATACACGCATAAATAAATAAACAAAATTATGTGTCTTCAAATGTGTATCTCTTCTATAAATTCACTTCATGATAGTGTAGTAACCTAGCATTCTTGAAAAAATGAGCACTATGAAGGAATGAGGCTCTCAGTTGGAACCCAAGCATGCATACACACACACACACATACACACACAGACACACACACATACACACACACACACACACACACACACACACACACACACACACACACACACACCATAAAAACATATCTCTCAATTTGCTGTAAGATGTTTAATAATGCCCTTACAGAATTTATTTTTGGCTGAGTAGTTTACATCTTCTAGACATTATTCTGTCTTTAATTACTGTCAGCTGCCTGAGGCAATGAGTACAGTACCTGAATTATTTTTCTTACAATCAATTATATAAGATGATAAAAGTGATTCCTCAAATGGATACAGTTTTGTAAGAAAGTTAAGACATATGTACCTCCTATCTGACATACAAATGTTTGACTTCACCAAAGCCTACAAAAATATAGTGATACCATGTTAATGACATGTATCAACACTATGTAAATGCAATGGATATTAACACTGTGGAGATATTCACAGGTGAAGGCATGCTGCCCAGGTCTCTACAATTTCATCTTGTAAGGAAGAGTCACTGTCCTTTTTCCAATAAATCTTCAGATACTTTTAAAAGATACTGTGTTCTAAAGTTTCAGCATGATTTATAGAACAGCTCAGAACTTAAATAGCTCCACCCTACTTATGGGGGACAAAACTAGTTGAAATCATCTGTATGGAAATGATTCACAGAAGATTAACTTCTAATGAAAAATGGAAATGGTGATGCAAGCTATTGGCATAATTGTAAAAGTGCTATGCTACTACTGGGTATAGGAAGAATCTATGGTAAAGAGAAACAAAGGGCTGAGAAGCAAATTGTTTTCAACAGTTCTCAATGAATAATACATGCATTTTGGGGATACGGTCTAATGTTTGATAAACATATATTATGAAATGGTTAAATTAAGCTAATTAATATACCTTATTTCACATTGTCGTGTTTGTGTGTTTAAAATGTTAATAATTAGGTTTGGGTGATAGTGCGGTGGTCTAAGTACCTGCGTGGCAAGCACAAGGATCCCAGTTTGATCTACAGTACTTCAGTCCCAGCCCCGCGCTGAGCTGGCCACCAAAACCGGGGGTGGTGCACACACCTGTAATCCCAGTACTGGAGAGGCTGAAAATAGGAGGATCATTATGAGTTGGATAAATTTTAAAAATTAAGCCCCTGCTTAGGCAAGCTTAGGCAAGTGCAGGAACTACAGCTTAATCCCTGGCACCAGATGCTGCACCAGCCCTGACACCAGGGTGAGCTGAGCCAGCCACACACACACACACACACACACACACACACACACACACCCTAATATCTGCTTTCAGAAGTTTTAAACATGCTAAACATTAGTATTCAGACGTTTTTTCACTTATGTATTTGGTATGGGGGCCTGACTCACAGTGATCCTCCTGTTTGCAGCCTCCCCGGCACTAGAATTATAGGCATACGCCATCACATCCAGACTAAATATTTATGTTAATGATAGTCATCCTGCTATTCTCTAAAATGTATTCTTCTTGTCTGAAACATTTTGCCCTGTAACTAACATCTTTCTCCTCCCACTCTAATCCTTTTGCCTTAGTCATTACTATTTTTGACTTTCCTATAAATCTGACACTTTTTAGATTCCATATAGAAGTGAGGACAGCCGCTATTTGGCTTTCTTGCAAGGCTTATATCACTTAACATGAAACCCTTCAGGTTTAATCGTGTTGCATGACAGGATTTCTTTCTTTTAAGTCTTGGATGGATCTATCTATCTATCTATCTATCTATCTATCTATCTATCTATCTATCTTCTCTCTATATCTTCTTTTTTTCTTTTTCCATGCACCCATTGATAAATACTTAGGCACATGAATTGAGAAAATTTTTTCTTGGATCCTGTCTTAACTACTTTTCTTATTGCTGGGACAAATTCTCAAAATGCAAAGTTAAGGAGCAAAAGGTTCATTTGGGCTCACAGCTTGTAGACATTACAGTCCGTATTTAGTGGCATGGTAGAGGGGCACGGCAGCGCAGACACATCCTCAGCAAAGCAGGGCAAGCAGGAGGCAGCAAAGCAGCTCACAGTGATGTAGTGAAGACGGAGCAAAAAGCATCAGGCAGCAGTCCTCTTGCTGTGTTTTATATTCTATCCTTCATACTGACATTGCACCATTCATTTCAGCATCATGTCCTTAATCCCAGCAACACACATCCTAGATGCAGCCACACCCCAAAAGCCACTTATGCCCACATGAGTCTTTTTTTTATTTTTTTATTTTTCAACAAATAATACACTGCATATATTCTTCTTAGTGGTTAATTGCTGTACCCACATGAGTCTTTGAGGTACAGCAAGACACAGCTGTAATAGACCCTTCTTTCTACTTATACCTGTAGCTCAAAAAGTTTTTGGGTTTTTTTTTGGGGGGGTACTGGGGATCAAACTCAGAACCTTGTGTTTGCAAGACAGATAGATACATAAGCCACTGAGCTATTTCACCAGCCCCAAAGTTGAGAAGGATTTTTTCTTTTTTTGATGTCTCAGGCTGCCTGAAGTGTGGATCTGGTTAGGCAGATGGAGCTGGGGATCAAACCGTGGTATCCTGTGCCTGACTGTATTTACATGAGCAGGCACTTAAACAATTGAGTTAACCAGCAAGCCCCCTCAAAAACTTTTGAAACTTGTTCTAATAAAAATTTTTGGTAGTAGGAGAAAGGAACAATTTTTTTTAAGTGATAAAGAAACTATAGAAGGGCAGAGTAAATTGAGTTACCTGCATCATTTCAGTTGTTTAGAGAGGTTGTTTTTAAATCTGTGTTTCTTTTAGGTTTCAGATAAGATAATGAAATGGTGGTTTTGTTGTTGTCAGTGGTACTGGTGTTTTTGTTTTCTTTGCTTTCTTTTCTTGGTCAGCCAGTAATCATGATCATTCTATTGATATTGATGTTCTATAAAACCATTTCCATTCAACTGGTAAAGTCCACAAATTAACCATCATTATATGAGACAAAAATGTTTTCTTAGGGGTCAGGGAGATAGCTCAGTAGAGTAAGCACTTGCCTGGCAGCACAAGGGCCTGAGGACAATCCCTAGTTCAGCAAAAGAAAAAAAAAAGTTTTCTTCCCCAGTATCTTAGTCAATATTAAGCATAACATTAAAGATTATCTTTTGTCCTTGGTATAATTCGCCATAGAGCAGCTACTAAAATACTTGGATCATTTACATGGAATGTTCAGTTTTATGTTTTTAATAATTTTATTTTTGAATATAAAATTTTTGTGTGTATTTCCCCACCACTTGATATATGCTTTTTACTTATGAAGAATTATTGAAGGTCATAGTTTCATTAACATTCAAATATAAAAGCTAAATAGATACATATTAAAATTCCTGAGCAATTTGGAAATCATTTTTGTTTTTTCCATTCAGAAAATGAGAATTATACCACTCTTATAATTGTATCTAATCTTCGTTGAATTTCTTTGCTACATTAAGGAGCTTCTATATGACTTTATTCTTATTTAAGCATTTGAAATTTCAGTAATCATGATACATGTCTCCAACTTTCTTTATTTAAAAATAATCTTGGAGTTAGGTCTCCTAAGTAATAATTAATAGCTTTCTTGAGAATCTGCGAATATTATTTTCAGTGAAACAAAGACAAAATATTGTCTTTAAGATCCAAATTATGGTTGTTGATATTAGATTTCTTAAATGATGGATAACTACAGAGAAACTCTCTTCTAATTAGATCCCTCCCACATTTCTAAGATACCACTAACTGAGAAGTGCAAACAGAATTTCTAAAAAGTTAGAGTAACCGCTAGTAAAACCTTGGGTACTATCTTAGCCATCAATGATTAAAGCCAAAACTTTCAAGTGAATACTTACCCAGCCTTACTGAACATGGGAAGGTGTGATTTGTTCATAATTTCTGCACTGATACCTACTATCAAATTGATCTGAGATGAGAAAAGTTGAGTTCATTCAGTATTATATATCTATTTCACATCTTTTTGACTCAGTTGGACTTCACAGCTATGAACTAATCAACCTGCAAGTCTAAAATATTAGAAAAAGTACCTTAGTGCTGTACATACATGGACTATTTTTCTTGTCATGGCTTTCTAGGGTTAGATTTACATAGTATTTACACTGTGTGGTACTGTGTGGTAATGGTAATCTAGAGATTGACATTAGATCTCTTGCAAATAGATGAATGTGCACCAATTAAATATAAACACTATTCTATTTTCGATAAAGGATTTCAACATCTGGATATTTCTTGTTCACTAAACTAAGGAAGAATGAATCCCCCTGAAACTCATATACCTAGGGACAATTTTATATCTTACTTTGTAGAAGAGACTGATGTGAGAATAATATTTGAAAAGAGTAGAAAATTTCTGTGCATGTTCCACTTCTCTATAATCAACATTTTGTATTAGTGTAATATGCTTCTTACAGCTAGCAGACAAATATCATTACTTTTCTGAATAACTAAAGTCCACATTTTGTAGATATTTATCTGGTTTTTCCCTGTTAGCTTTATGTTTTGAGAACACATCTACAATAATTATTAATTTAATATGTATCTTTAATTATATCATATATCTTAATTAAGTATATCAATATCTTTTCATACATCTTTAATTATAATGTATTATTTATCCTTAGTTTTGTGAAAGGTGAATTGTATTTCCTTAAAAAAAATACAAATTGGAGTCACATTTCCCAGGAAATTGGAAATGTGACTTTATTTAGAAATAATGCTTCTGATTCCAACTCCCTGAAAGTGATATATCCAAAAACATTTTCAGGGCTGGTCAAATAGCTCAGTGGATTAAAGAACCTGAAAGCAGGCTCACGGGTCAGGGGTTCGATCCCCAGGCCTGCTGGACCAGCCCCACCCTCAGGGTGCGCCGAGATGGCAATTGAGACTGGGCGTGGTGGCCTGCACCTGTAATCCCATCTCTTGGGAGGCTGTAAACAGGAGGATCACTATGAGTCCAAACTAGTAGTGAGACTCTGAACACCCTGTAGACCCTTCCCTAAAATAAAAAAAGAAGAAATAGTATAGTTTCAGAGGTAATCAGTTTAAAGTGAAGCAAATAAGGTAAACTCTAATCCAATAAAGTAAGTCCCTGACTTGTGAAACAATTCTATTCTGGAAGAATATTTACAGTTCAGATTTCTTTGCAAATCCAATAAAGTGAATCTTATACACCTTTGACACAAATATAGAGTACACAGCATTATAAAACACACACATACACACAGTAATTCGGATGCCCTTAAGACTGGGGCTTAATATATTCCTGGTGTGTCATGAAAGAGGGTATGTGGAGGCCGGTACATAATGATATCATGATTTGGAGATGAAATCAGAGACCCAAGTGCTGTTTCTACAGACCAAAGATGGAGAGAAAAACCTCCCAAGTTGGGGTTACAATGTAACTCATATTTCCTTATGGCCTTCAGAAGAACCAAGCCAAGGGCACCCTCCTCTAGGACTATAGCCACTGGAACCAGAGACAGTGCATTCTGGGGTTGTTCACTGTGTCCTGGAGAGCTAACAGTTCCTCTTCATCTGTCGTGAGAATTTCTTACACTTTTCTTCTTACGATGACTTTGCCAATTTTGACTACTAATCACAGGCTTTGCAGGGTGTTGCGATGTTTGATTTTCTGTAGTGCTGTTCTCATCATTAGCCTGAAGCAATGCATCTCAGGAAGGTTAGAAAAATGAAATTCTATTTTTATCACATCATAATAAGATTACATGCAATTAACATAATTTTGGAATACTAATGCTTAGTCTTTTCTGTAATAAATACAATTTACTTTTTTTTTTTTTTTTTTGGCAGAACTGGGGATTGAACTCAGACCCTTGCGCTTGCCAGGGAAGCACTTATTCCACTGAGCCATCTCCCCGGCCCCTACTTTTTTTTTGTAGAGGAGATGCACAATTTGTTTGACCTGTGCATAGGGAAGGATCTATTTACTTCTTTGTATTATTCCTCAAATTATTACAGATTTGGCTATTGGAAACAGCTTACTTTGGATCATAGACTCCTTTTAAAGGCTCTCCTAAATAATATCTGCTTTGTTTTAGTTTGTACGATTTTATTTGTTTTCCCTTGGGTAGTCCCTTTCTGACACTACAATCTCACACATGTCCTGCTATAGTTCTAAAATCAGCCATTTGTCTATTCCTTTTAGTAGTGAATTTTACAAAAATAGTATCTGTGTACTGTGTTTTTTATTCCTGAAATATTATTTATTTGAGGCCTGGCAGAGAAAATATATAGACCCACATACCCAAATGTACATATTCACATATAGATGCACATGTCAATATTTATATTCTCACACGCATACACATACAAACACATACTCGTATACACTTACGTGTACTTTTATTATCTTTGTACACCAGTGAGAATGCTTAGTAGTATACTGAATAGGAGCATGGTGGGTTTACCTCCTTGTTTTATTTCTGAGTTTATTCCTTATTATCCATTAAGTTTAATGTTAGTGCTATATCTTTTTCACACTTTCCTAAAGCTGAAGATTTTCTCATTTGTAGTTTGCTGATTGTTTTTGTTTAGAACTTTTGTTGAGTTTTATTACCTTTCCATATTAATTGATAAGAGCCTTTTTCTCCCCATTCTCCTCTCTCTTTTTCCCTCTTTCTGTTTGATGAGATGACAGGTATTAAATGAATTTTAAATGTTGAACCAAGCTGTATACTTGAAATAATTAATTGTAGCTTCTAGTTATTTTATACATAGTTAGACAATTATTTTGTCAAATTCATATGTGTGTGTGTGTGTAAAATATCAATCTTTTAATTTTTATTGATATCATGTAGTTTTGAGATTAGGACAATATTGACTTTATATGAAAAGATAAAATATCTTACTGATTGCATGTTCTATAATACATACTAAGCAACTGGTATCAAATTTTTCCTTATAAGTTTGTTGAAATTAGTAATGTTTACGTAGTTTTATTTAAGAGAATTTCGTCATTTCATTTAATGATCAGGATTTTATCAGAATTACTGTTTTCTTATTCCTACAAGCTTATGGTTCCCTTATGGTTTCTGTTCTGAGTAATCTTTTTTTTTTTTTTTTTTTTTTGCGGAACCGAGGATTGAACTCAGGCCCTTGTGCTTGCCAATGAAACACTTATTCCACTGAGACATCTCCCAGACCCAAGATTTTATTATTGCGGAACCGGGGATTGAACTCAGGTCCTTGCGCTTGCCAGGCCAAGTGCTTATTCCACTGAGCTATCTCCTTGGCCCCCTGAGTAATCTTATTTGAACTGCAGCTTTCTAAATCCACAAGTTTCTTCAGATTTTAGATTGCTGGTTTTCCATATAATTTTATTTTCTGATGGATTTAAGAAAAATTATTGGTGTTCATATTATTCAGTATATTTTTTAGTAAAGATAACTGTGATGACCTCCATCATTTTATCTTTCAAGAACTAAAACCGCAAGTTTACTTTTCTCCTGACCTTATGCTTTGTGAGTGTTTTCTCTTTGTAGCTATTCGCTAGAACAGTCTTATTTTTTCTATATTTTGATGACTGGAAACTTAGGAAACATATTGTGTTAAATGGTAACTAAAATTATTCTTTTCTGTACCCAAGTACTTAAATCATTTTGTATCCTCTTCTTCAATTCGATACAATTTCCAAGATAAGATTCATTTCCTTTATGCGGCGATACTATGGTGATCATGCATCAAAGATAGTGTTTATCACTTCTGACTATCAAAAGCTTATAAATAAAATACAATGTTCTTAAAAAATAGTGTAGTTTTCATCTACAATATCCACACAATATGACATTTTTACCTAAAATATAAATGACATAAAATTTTAATAAATTATGATTGAAACACATTGACATTAAATAACATAAAGCATGATCAACTTATAACTCACTAGTTTTATGAAATTCTTCCACTAAATACACTAAAATAATGACTATATGAAAGAGTAAATACACCACAATACTTATTTTCCTTTACCAACACAAGCCAAAATAATTACTCTATGTTTTGACTATAAAATTATTTCTTTGATTATCTCCTTTAATAAAATGTGTATGTTCTTGGTTACAGAAAATATCTCTATAAAGAAACATGATATAATCTCTTTAGACATGTTTATCACGCTCCTAAATACTCTCATTTTCATAATTACAGTAAAAGGCTCAGAGCTTTTAAATTCTTTTCAAGTATTTTAATGGAAAAATGAAATACAGTATCATTTTGTGATATTTTCTTCATTTAGTAGTTTTAATTTTAATTGGAAATACACTGAGACATTCTTCAAGCTTCTTATGAACACAATATTTTTGTGAGCAAAATTATGAGCATTATTGGAGAAAGGTTAACTAGAATTGAAAATACTTTGGTGAAAATTTATTACTACTTATTAATGTCAGTATTAGTTGTCTATAACATGATATTCAGTTTTTCTTGCATGGGAAAATTTAGAAAAGAGGAACAATGCTTGAACCTACATTGTGGTGTAATTTCACTTACAATTAGTGTGTTACACAAATAAGTATTCTGATAGAAGCCTGGCCTGAAGATTTCACTGGGACAGATTATTAGGAGAAGCAACCACAAATGATGTTCTCACTCAGACTCAGTACCTGAAATTTCTTATGGTTGAAATGTAATTTATCAAAGGCAAGGCTTTCTAAATTGGATTTAACTAGACCAGTACACAAAAAATAGGAGGCCTACTACTAATTTCATACAGAAATTGTTAAGAGAAGAATCACTTTACTTTTTCTCTGACTTATAATCATACCCTTTTGGCCTACATACTGATTATTTTTAAAATAGCACATAAACTAAATATTATGATCAATTTCTATTATTTAATTATACATCTTGAGAAATATCAAAAATACAATTTCTTGAAAGGATCAGTTTTTTATGAATTAATATGTGTTTCACAGAAGTGGCAAGGATCTGTAGAAGATTCTATTGCCAGAGCATCTGATGTACAGGGAATGTAGCTCCGTGGTAGGCTGAATGCACTGGATGTGTAAGACCATGTATTCAGAGACTGGAAGAGAGACAGAGAGATGAGAGAGAGAGAGAGAGAGAGACAGAGAGAGAGAGAGAGAGAGAGAGAGAGAGAGAGAGAGACAGAGAGACAGAGAGACAGAGAGAGAGACAGAGAGACAGAGACAGAGAGACAAGGCCAGAGAGAAAGCAAAATGGGAAATGAATGGAGAG
>NW_004524623.1:11443689-11452159 GCF_000260255.1 Octodon degus
TTTAAAAAGAAAAAAATGGAAATAGAAAGAAGCAGTCAATGCTCTAATTAGCTTCGTCTCCTTTTTTTCAATTGTTTGTACTTTTTCTTTTCTTAATTTCTTATACATTGCTCCAGTTTTTTCTTCTTCCAATATCTGGTAACATGAATAGCTGGCTGTAAGACAATACCATGTATTACAACAAATACTGTGAAATTCATATTACTTTGTAAAGTAAAATTCTGTATGAGTTGTCAAAAAGTAATAAAAAAGAAATTAAAAAAAAAGAAATTCTCCTCATGTCAACAGGCCTACATGGGGAAACCAAAATCATACTTGGGAATGATTCAATGTCACAACTTCTGTAAGTATGCTTGAACAGTATTTACCACTTTTACATGTAGGAGTTGGACAATAACTCAGGAAACACAGGACCCTTACAAGGGGCACTGGGGAAGTTTTAATGTCAAGTGAAGCAGTTCTTACCCCAGGGGTAGTATTACTATAAAATAGCTATCCCAAACCCAAAGCCCTGTGAAACCATTCTGGCAAGGAAAACAGTTAATTGTTTAGGCTAAGCAGGTAGGATATGTATGGTAAGAATGTCTATCAGCTAAAAAGTGTTGAAAGTATTTTAAAGCCTTTCAAACCCAATAAAATCTACACTAGGAAACAGGAAATTGATGATTCAGGTGAGTCCTTTGAATAAAAGCAAAATAGAGGATGATAGATAGCAAGAAGCAAACTGTTGGAGATGGGAAAGAGATCAAAAGGAAGAAGGGGAGAGATGTGAAAGGCAAAAAAAAATATATGTACCTGCTTCCCACAGAAATGATAATTTATTCATTATGCATTGCAAGCAAGTACTAATAAAATGTTTTTTAAAAGATACATTTTAATGAATTGAACACATAGTTTTGTCCTTTGGCATGCTGACAATTTGTCTTGGTTAATGTATCTATAATAGCAATGGAATAATAGTGATATAATTATATAATTATATCTATACTGTATTCATAGCTATTCTCTGTTGTTTCTGTTAATTCTTTGTTTTTTCATTTATCTTCTCTGGTTTTGGAGCCTATGGTTTCAACTGATATTTTATATAATTCCATATGATGTACTCTTTATTCATGTGTATTATACATGTTTAAGAAGTTTCAGTTGTTGCCTTGGCATTCCTAAGATATATTCTAACAATCTAGTTCAGTGTTCAAATAACACATTACTATTTCCATGTTTAGTGTATTTACTTGGAGCATTTTAAATTCTCCTCTTCCTTTTTTTTGATATTATTATCACTTAGTTCATTTATCCCTCTGTTTAAATGTCCAATGCATCATGTATAGTACTACATTAAACAGTTATCTTTTATATTAAGAATGAAGAAATATATTTTATTTGAAGTTCATATATTCTTTCTCCAGTGTTCAAATATTTTTAGAATGCTTATTTTATCATTTTCACCCAAGAAAATTTATTTTAAAATGTTTTGTGTATCTCATCTGTTGACAATGAACTCTATCAAAATTTCTTTGCCTGAAATTTTACCTCTTTTTTAGTATACTTTCTCCACATGGAATTCCAGGTAAGTGATTTCTTTCTTCCCATACTTAAAAATTTCATTCAGCTTTCTTTTTTCTTTTTTTTTTCTTTTTTTTTTTCAGAACTGGGGCATGAACTCAGGCCCTTCTGCTTGCCAGTGAATGCTTATTTTATTCAGCCATCTCCCCGGCCCCTCTTTCAGCTTTCTATTTGCATTAATGGTTATTGAAGAGGAAGCTACTGTATATCTTACCTTTGTTTTATTTCAAGTAGTGTATTTTCCTTCTCTTTGCACATTTCAAGATTTGTTTTGGGAGTTCTTTACTTGTAATCTGCTTATATTTAGTTTGTATATATGCTTATTCTTGGCATTTATCTTGCTTGAACGTCAGGGAACTTTGTGGTTTGTTGCTTTTATTAAATGGGTTATTTCTTTGCCATTATTATTTCTGTTTGTATATTTAGTGTTTAATACTAAGAGCTTGGTCAAGTGAGCCCATAACACAGACTTTTACACTGACTATAATGTATGCTGTCTGGAATCTTTGTTTCATCTACAGATTTCAGAAGTCACATCTACCTCTCATTTCTTTGTACCCATATTCATTATGATTTCTCCCAGGGAGAATCTGTGACTTATAGAGTAGTGTTTCTAATTTCTTCTCCCATGCCTGTGATACTACTATTAGTGAGTTCACGTACCACGTGCAATTATCATCAAATACATTATTAAGGTGATTAAATTAAATAAGAAACAATGTTCAAGTTTACTTGAGAATAAACAATGAAAGCTTCTGCTGTTTCTTGCTGCCGACAGTCTGCTCCCCGCTCTGCTTCACCATGAGCTGCTCTTCTTCTGTGCTGCCCTCTTTCATGCCACCCTGCCTTACAGCCAGTGGGCTATTGACTCAAACCTCTACAAACTATGAGCTGAAGTAAACATTTCCTCCTTTACCTTTGTGTGTCAGGAATTTGTCTCAGCAATAAGTGATCAAGACACAATGTTAACCAGTTATTTCAAATAACTTCTATGACAATCACAACAGGTGTGACATGTTTATCTAATTTTGTGATTCCTTTACCTCTTCAGAATTTTTTCTTTGTCTTTCTATATGCCTTATAATTTTTCATTCTTGCCACTGAAAGAGACTCAATATAAACTGAAGAAAATAGCCCTTTAGTCTAAAATTCTATGTTAATAAAGCTAATATTCAGGTTCTCTTTGAAATTTCATATGGTTTCAGGTGCAAAATAACTCTGATAACATTAATCTCTTTCATTTGGTCTCACCTTGACTCTGGATTTATTTAAGTACTCCTTGTGCAGAGATAGTCTATATTTTGTACAGCCTTCAACTATAATTTTTGATGTTATACTACAATTACAGTATAAATATATAGGAAAGAAAAATTAATCTAAAATCTTCTGATGGACTCTCATACTTTAATGAGGCTATATAACTATGAGAATGTGATGTGATTCGTGAAGGTTAAATCCACAAAGTTTAACCTTTGCTTGTTCCTCACACGTGCACAGGAAAAATTTTGCTGAAATTGCCATCTCTGCTTTCCAAGCCATTTATGGCTACAATACCATCTGCTCTTGGTAAGCAAATCTCCTCTGTGTCTCTAGTTGAAATACCTGTACAAACTATAATGGGAAGGGCTTGACCTCTGAACCTTACAATACAAGGCATTGAGTTTAAATTTTCCTTCTGGAAATTTAGAAGTGATGAATGCCTCCTTTGTTTTATGTACAATATTAAATTGGAATTCACCTTAATAGACTTCTCCATATTTTTTTTCATATTCTCAATTCTAGGCAAAAGTGTAATTGCATTTATAGTAAAAATCATTTTAGTAGTTACTTAATAAACTTTATTAAAATGTTTGATGTGCAAATATTTTGTCATGATTTAGATGAAAATGGCCCCCACATTTTCATATATTCAGAGATAAGACTTATAAAACCTGGTTGGACTGTGAGGCACTACACTCATCAGCAGACTGGTACACTCATGAATTCACAGCTGCTGGAGTTTTGAGAGACGAGGCCTGACTGTTAGTGTTGCGCTACTCTGGTGTGAGCAGGCAGGCATTCCTCTTCCCTTCTCTCTGTGCTTGGCGTCCACCATGGTAGGAGCTGTGTTCTTATCCCACATACTTTCTCCAAGTCATTTCTGCCTTACAGCCTTCATAACCGTGGACTGGACTCAAGGAAACTTCAGTTCCTTTAAGTTGCAGGTGTTAGGCGCCGGGTCACAGTGACAGGGCAGTTGACTAATACAGAAAACTGGTACCAAAGGAGTAGGGTATTGCAATTACTGTACCTGACCTGTGGCTTGGAAATCTTTGGAACTTGTTTAGAAAAGCTAGTTATTGTGGGCTGTAGAATCTCCAGAATGTTATGAGCACTATTTGTTGTACTGTACTTGTCAGAGTTTAGGAGACCAGAATCCTGATTGGAATGTGGACAAGAAAGACTGCTCAAGAGGTTTCCACTGGAAACAAAGATATTATCAGAAGTTGATATAGAGACTACTAGTGTTTCACGGTGGGAAAAATAATCCAATTTTGTTCATGTCCTGAGACTTTGCTGGGGAATAAATGTGAGGGAAGAAGATTAATTAACTTGGCAAAGGAGGTTTTAAGACAATCCAATTTTCAACCAATGGCATTAATACTGCTTTCATCAAAATTTTCTGTGAGAAAAAGGAAGAAACAGGACATCTGAATAATAGGAAAAATTTTGATGATAGAAGGAAAAAACTCACCTAAAAACATGGGCACAGAAGGGCCTTATTATGTAAAAGATTAACATTACAAAGAAATCAATAATTTTTCAATAGAAAAGATGCCTCAGAGATGTAACAGAAAACAGCAAAACCTACCTTTTGAAGAATCAAGATGGCATAAATATAAAGCATCCGTTTAAGAGAGCATCTGAGCACTCAGAGCCAAAAGAACCATCCAGGAAAATGACTCTTTCAGATATATTTCATACATTCCGCCATCCACACACTTAGAGGCTTCTGTAGCCATGATCTAAGGGGGCTTGTACTTATAGTAAAAATTATTTTAGTAGTTACTTAATAAACTTCATGGAAATATTTGACATGCAAATATTTTGTCGTGGTTTAGATAAAACTGTCCCCCACATTTTCATATATTAAAAGATAGGACTTATAAAAGCTGGTTGGATTGTGGGGCACTGCACTCAGCAGCAGACTGGTACACTGATGAATTCACAGCTGATGTAGTTTTGAAAGATGAGGCCTGACTGTTGAACAGGTGTCCATATTTGCTCATTTTACAAGCATGTAGAAAGTAGGAGTTATGAAGTCATGAAAATTTGTGTGCATATTTCAATACAAGGCTTGGAAAACCAGGCAGTATGTTCCTGGCAACAATGTATGAAGCTGTGAGAGTAGAGGTAAAAACTGAACTGTGACCGCAGGAAGTTGGAGATTCCAAGCATATGGAATGCCCATTGAGGAAAAAAACAGATGGTAAGTAAAGACATCCCAAGAACCACATCTAGGAGATTCACACAGCAGGGCCATGGGGTTGCAGTAATCCTAGCCATTTGTAATTCACATTGCTCCACAATCTGCCTCCAGTTCTGGGCATGGAGCTCCAGGATTTAATAATTGCTCTTCTGACTTTCAGTGTTTCTGTGGTCTGATTTCTTTATATCCACCCCTTATTTCCCTCAATTTGAATGTTTATCCTATGCCACTGTATTTTGGATATATTGCACTTGCTTTTTGATTATGGGGCTCAGAGTTAAGAGTTTGCTTTGAGTCTAAGAAAAGACTTTGGATTTGGACTTTGCAACAATTCTGTAACTGCTAAGAATTCTGAGGCTGTGATGGAAAAACTAAATACATTTTGCATAATGAGATGAACACAAGTATTTTGGGAGCCAGGAACAGAACTTCATGGTTTAGAAATCCAGAGTCCACAAAATAATCTCACATATTCATCGGTGAGACTTTTAGAAGACAACTGAATCATGGCTATGTTATTCTCATCAGTAAGTCAGTCTACTGCTGAATTCAAAGCAAACTATGGTTTCATACATGAAGAAGTTTTGGGAGAAGGAGGTCACTGGGGCGTGCCCTACGATGGGATATTATTCTGTTTTTGTTTTGGTTCGGATTGGGGTTTGTTGTTTTGTTTTGTTTTGTTTTGTTTTGTTTTATTCTTTCAAGACCAGGGGTTGAACTCAGGACCTTGCACTTGCCCAGCAGGCACTTACACCGCTCATGTATGTCCCTGGCCCTGGGAAGTGCACTTTCTTATATCAGGTTATTTCCTTATGTTTCCTGACTCCTGAGGCCTGAGCAGCTTCCCTCCACCACACTGTTTCACCACGCCTTACAGCTTTGAAGCCCTGAAGTGAACCCACTGAAACTGAGCAGAAGTAAATTTTTATTTAAATTATGTCAATTGGTTATTTTATCCTAGCACTGTTAGAGTAAACAATACACCTTTATATGTCTTTTTGAAATGAATTTGGTAATTGTTCTAATTTATCAGTTGTCAATTGTAGTAAATTTTTTTATTAATTTTATTGAGAAACAAATAGCAGTGAGGCAGTTTCAAAACCAATTAGTAGGACAGTTTCAATAATTAATACATTGCATGTTGCTGTCTTCATAGTGGTTATTCATAGTACAAGATGCAGACATGATATTCTGTCCAAACACTATTAGTACAAATCTTTCTTCTCATTGAATTAAGAGAAAATAACTATATATCTATCCTATTTTGTATATACTGATACAAAATTGTTCTTCATTTGTATCCCCTTTGTTTAGTTTTGTCAGAGATGGGTATTACATTGCCATTTAAATATTGTAGGTGCATGAATTCAGCAAAATAATCCAATATAGTCTCGTAGTCCACAATAGTAGTGTGTTTAAGTGGATGCCACTTGAAAATACACTCACAGGTGATGTAAGTCAGACCCACATGTGTAAATATCATATCATTTCTCTAGTGTAAGAACTCAAAAAAAGAAATGAAAATAAAAAGGTATAACACAATTAAAAGGAAAGCAAGAATTTAAAGACTAAATTACAAAGAGAGGGCAAGTAGAAAAGCAAGGAAAAATGAGAGGGGCAAAACCATACTTTTATATGCACAAGATGGTTAAGGCAATGACCCTGAGAATCTTCAGCAGGTTTTGAACCTAGCCATTAATTGGTATGATTCTCACCCTGACTAACTATGTGTGCTGATAGGTGTGAACTAAGCAACTGCACTGAAGATAGCAATGTGTAATACTAGGGCCATGCTTGGAATGCCTTTCATTCTGGTCTTTTAAATACGTACTGCTTGTCTTGTCATATCAATTACTGCTATACTGTCTCTCAAGTAAATGTTTGAAAAAATTTGCCTTAAATTTTGATAGTGGTATATTTGTCCTAAGATGAATTGCCATGTATTAGATATCTTACATTGCACTGAAATTTTGGAGGACATATACATACCTGTGAGTCATAGAGTTTTTGACTCGTTTTGTTTTTCAGATTCACAGTCCCTCTCCTCGCTACAGAATGTGAACATGGTTGAGTGCTTTGTGACTTTCTTCCATCATAAAGTATTAGTGGCTAATCCCTGGCACCATAGGCCACACTGGCACCACCCACGAGTGTGCTAAATCAGCCACTGAGACTGGGTGTAGTGGTGCATGCCTGTAATCCCAGTGCTGAAGAAGCTGAAAACAGAAGGACTATTATGAGTCCAAGCTGCATAGTTATATCCTGTACCAAATAAATAAATAAATAAATATTAGTGGTTGACTTGAAATTTTTTTTGTTTTTAAGTTTTTACTTTTTAAAAATTTATTGGATATTGCTATGCAGCTCAGACTTGTAGTGATCCTCCTGTCTCAGCCTCCTCAGCACTAGGATTATGGGCACGTACCACCATGCCGGGTATTGGGACTGGCATGACACATGTGGTGTTACTGGGCCAGAACAAGGCATGCAGTACTGCAGAACTGGGGATTGCACTTGGGTCCTTGCACTTGGCCAGCAGGTGCATAGATCACTGAGCTATCTCCACAGCCTGACTTGAAATTTTAAAGAGAAAGAGAAATAATCACCTTTCTAGAAAACATTTCCAAAATCATTCGTATTGTTTTACTTCAGGACTAGTAAGAAAGGCACATTTTATAGCTCTATTTATTTTGATGCTAATGATAGCATTTGCTGCTCTGCTGCAGCCTTAGTTCATTATTGATACAATTATTTTTGTAAAGTATGAGTTTCTTTAAAAAATTGTAATGTTATCTGCATTCAGTTTATTTATGAAGCACAACTCAATTTTATTTAGGATTGAAGATATTTTAATTAGGATCAATAGATGACAAAGTTGGGGAAAGAAAGGCTTACTAAGAATAGAGAATAATAGCATATTTCTAGGGGAAAATGATTCACAGTTAGAGAAGGAGAAGATATTTATTAATGAAGCAAAGGACAGGGATGTCTGAAGAGAAAGATAAGATGTTTTTACATATGAGCAGGCATAAGCAAAAGGAACAGATAGAGAGGAATAAAGTCATGGGTCTGTCGTGAAATCTATAGAGTAAATTGTTGTGAAATTGAACTTATTTTATAGGTTAAATGCAACTTTTTCCAAAGTTAATGTGACAAATAAAAGGAGGAAAAGAAGAAAAACATGTAAGAGGGTAATAAAAAGAATTACATACAATAACTTGGAACTATTTTTAGATGTATGAGTTAAAAACATTAGACATCTTTGTGGTTGTTTTAGATTTTTAGGTTTGGCAATTAAATAAATTGTGCTTATATTTCCAGATGATAAGATAACCAGGGTGGATTAAAAGATACTGAATCTTTTTACCTACCTAAAGTTGAAATATGCAAATAATAAGCCCAAAAATGATGTCATTAGGAAGGAAGTTAATTAGGTCC